>NC_091688.1:60309318-60612348 GCF_041296265.1 Equus caballus
CTTTACTAGGCTGTGCAAAGTAAAATTCTTCTCAGGCAACATTTGCTTTTTAAAATAATCATGAAGAACAAGGTTGTTAAAGCAGAAACTTTTTTAATTTTTATTTTTCTTGTCTTCCAAAATCCGATTTCCCCATCTCCCACTTGCCATCCAGCAGATGCCATCTGCCATCTAAGCTGGTCATTGCTAATAAACAAGGAGACTGTCTCCTGACAGCCAGCACTGTGTATAATCACTCAGGAACCAGCGGATCTGCAAAGACCTACAATCAACAGCAAATCCCAATTCTCCTTTTATAAAATATTCTACCCTCACCTCCAATATAAACACATTAAGAGAATATAAAAATGTTTAAAATCATGTACTAATAAATTCATTGTATGTTAGAATTGCAATAGAATGGAGAGAGAAACATTTAGCTAGTAATGTATCTGGAAACTCTGAATGTCCTATGTGAGTATTAGATTTTAATAGCATGCTTTAAAGACTGATGAATATAAAAGCTCAAGTTTTGAGTTTCTTACTGCTTTCAAAGCTGTATCCTAGTTTAGTGATACAAATGATTGCAACTTTTCTAAATCATTAAATTATTTGGTTTGGTGGAGTAAGGCATGGAGCAATCTGGCGTCTTCTGATTTGTAAAGTAGTGATGGCAGTGAAGTTGTAACTGAAATTTAAGCTGATCTTCCCTTTTGGTATATTATCTGTTGTGCCAACTCTTTGAGATTACTTGCAGTATGTGGCTATAAGTTTTAGTATTTTGTGGAGCAGAGGGATATTTTTAAAATGTGCTTATGGAAAGGACCCAATAAATGAATATTCCTAACCTAGTAACTAGAATGATTTTATGGTATTAATAAGGATAAAAGTCTTCCCCCTGCCCCAGAAGTCATTCTATAATTACCAAGATATGCTAGGAGTAGTATTATGATTCAAAGAGGTTATCCCAAATTCATAAAGCAATAATAATAAAACCTACGTATTAGTTTCCGAAACCCTTCAAAGTTTTAACTCTTTAAAATGAATTCCTAGGCTTAATTGTACTTTTAATTTGTTTATTCAGTACTTAGAATTTGTTTCACTGGTACTTTATTATTTTTAATTAAAGACTTTTGAAAGGTGCCCTTTCCCCTTAGAGACAGCTGGAATATCAGCTGACTAATATTTCAAGCTCTTGTAGGGGGAAAAAGGAGCTTGTTAAATGAAATTCTTTACTAAATCTTAGGAAAAGATGTCTTCATCATTTTGCATCAGTCTTAATAGGCATAAAGTTCACACTTAAAGACTGGAGAAACTTTTGCTTATTGCCTTTCCATCTATATTGTCTAGAATGAAAGCTAATTTAGGAACAAGACTCCAAAATTCAAGAAAACCATTAGTGAATATATTCTTGATCATTAATATTAGCCCATCATATTTTCCATTAAAAATTTATTTGCATTTATTCCTTTAGGGTAATTGAGTTTGTGTCTTTCTAATAAATCTGTTTTATCATTACTACAGGTTTTAAAAAAAGAACTTTTCACTAGTACATGCCAGAGGTTCATATTTCTGCTAAGTTTTATTTTTTTTAAACAGATTGTAGCTGTATTTATTGGTCATACAGTAAGTAGAGGAAATGTACAAGACAAATGTTTTTCTTTAGCACATAAGAGACCTATCCTCATCCTGAAAGTTTGTTGCTTTAAAAGCAAGTATCTCTCCATAAATATTATGGCCTTCCATTTTCTTCATACGTTTTTTAGGATCCACTTGTGCATGTAGTTGAGACCACTGTCTCTTAATATAGCACTTTTCAATTCTCTCTAAAGAAATACTTATGTACTACTTCTATCACATGTTGTAAATTTTCATGTAATAGTGTTTTCTGTGACTAAATTCCATTTTGATTGGCAGCTAAGACTTTTTTTCCTGTGGCTTTAATTTATCTAAGAGGTCTTTGCATATAGATGAAATGTATAATTTGCCTGGCGGACTATTTGCGTTGTGTGGCCTTAGTTTGTTTATTGACATTAATGAGTGTTTTAAAAAGGTTTTTAATGAATAGTCTTAAATCTAAATTTGTGTGAATAATAACCCTTTTAACACAGTGCTTTTTTGTAGCTGTCTAAGTGTGTTAAATTGTTAAGCTATTTCTTTGTAAAATAGGACAATGGAATGCATAGAGGTTTTTTTTTCCTGTAAAGTATTTTTTTAATAAACAAAGTCTGATTTGTCCTTTACTGATGTTTCATGACAAAATGAATAGCACGTGTGAATTCTAGCTACTTGGAACCTGTTTTTAAAGTATGAATCCCCGCTTCTATATCCCTACTTTCTAATAGAAACTCTTGTGACTTTTCTTTCCTAAAGGAAAGTCATAGATATCTGGGGAAAAATCCATCCATATTGAGATGCAGCTAGTTTTGGGGAAGAAGAAAAACAGTGCTTGGCATTTGTGGCAGTTATGCCTCCTGCTCCTTAGGTTGGTTTAGATCTGCTTATAAGTGGACAATCTTAAATTTTTATTCTGGTGATGTCAGTATTTTTTAAAGTGCATGTACCCAGTGTTAGACTTTTAAGATGTCATTGATGTATTAAGTGACACAACGCAATGAAATTTTTTCCTCATCAGTTTTTATTTGGGTGAACTGCTCTTTGGTTGAGGTGCCTGCCCTAAGCACTGGTAGCCCTTGGTTCTGATTATGAAAAGAAAGGGAAGGGAACTAATGTTTTTTGAGAAAGTGCTGTGGGCCAGGCACTTTATATTAGGGTATCTCATTTAATCCTCACAGCATAGGAAGGTAACAATACAACCTCCCTTAATACAAGTGAGAAAACAGGCTTGTTAGGTTGAATAAATTGCCTAAGATCACATTCTTCATTAGTGGGAGCAAGGATTTGAATGTAGTTCTGTGTCCAAACCCATGCTTTGTTCAGTGGCAACCTTAGAAAGCACTGAAAAGTTTGTAAAGGAGCTCCCGAAAGATGATTTGCTAATTCCTAATGAGACTGACCTGATTCCGTTCTTCCACGAACTCCCCAAAAAGCCTCTTTGTGTGCTAAGCAATGAAGTAAAATATTTTTGCTATTAATGTAATTTAAGTCTTAAGGCAAATATTTAGATATGCAAAAAATATTTTCAATTGTCATTTATCCAGTTTGTTTTTTTTAAATTGGCCATTTGTCTTGAAACCCAACAGAATTGTAATGTTTAGCTCTAAGGAAAGGAAAAGCTGTCAAGCAGCAAAAGCAGAAAGGAAACCACCACCAATGTATGCAATATAAAAATAAATCAAGCCTGGGTGAGATAATTTGAAGTTAGTTCTGTAAGCATTACTTTTTATCTTCTTTCCTCATCGGTAAAATGGGGATAACTTCCACCTTATGCCGATGTAACAGATGATGAGAAATGTCTGTAAAACAAGAACGGCTTTTCTGACAACATTAAGAACTTAGGCTTTCTGAAGTGGTACCTAGTCTAACCACTGTCTGTTTTACAAGCTGAGCAAGCAAGGGCAATGCTTCAAGTGAAGTGGCAATGGCCATTAGGGGTCAGTGTTCCATTAATGGCCAAAAAAAGGTATAGAGGGGATAGCGGCTTAAAACCTTATTAACGTATCCTTAAATATTCATTTTAGGGTGCAACCATTCCTTGCCCCTGACCTCTATCAGTCTGCTTGAATTTTTAACCTAGAAACAGCTTTTCTCGCTGCCATCTTCTCCTACCCTAATTTGGGAGAAGTGCCCTCGAACTGCCCCAAGCTTGGGCCCTCCTCTTTCATACCCTTAATCATCCAGAAAGCTTAAGTCCCAGAGCTGCTGAGGGGCGGGACAGGAATCACTAAGCCGCAGCTTGCCAGGCCCTTCGTCCCAGAGCAGCGTAAGTTCATGAAAATATTTGTTCTTTCAGCAAAGACTGAGAACCTATGTGCCAGGCTCCTGCCAGGCCCCAGTCTTGGACCTCATGGAGCCCACAGCCCAGTGGGGAAGACTGACGATAATGAAGCACAAAGAAATTTATAAAACACAAAGATAAGTGTTACAAAGAAATGAACGGGTAACTGTTAGAATATCAGGACCGACCTCCTTTAGGTCGATGGCTGGGAAAATCGTTTTTGAGAAGGTGACCCGAAGGGTGATCTCGGGGAGCTGCCCTAGGCCTTGATCGCGGAGGCTTGGCGGGAAGGCCCGGCCGGGGGCGGAGCCAGCTTCGAAGCAAAACCCGGAAAGCGGAAGCCTCGGCCTGGCTGCGCTGTGGGCTGCAGAGCGGCTCTCCCAGCGCTGCCGGCTGATTCACGGCCCGGCCCGGCCCGGCACCGCCCAGCCCGGCGAGGACGCGCGCCCGCCGCCGCGAAGCAGCTGCCTCCGCAACTTGGGGCCTTTGCACCTGACCTTTCCAGCCGGGCACAAAGCCTTTTGCCGTTGCCGCAGCGGCTGGCGGCCTCGCGAAGACCCCCATCACTTTTTATACCCCTCCTTTCCCAGTTCATTCTTTTCTTATTTTGGGGTCAGTAGGTGATCCTTTAGGTCGGCCTTGGAGGGCGCCGGGTCTGTGGCGACAGACTGACCTCCTCTGGGCGCTGAGCGGCCGGCCGCCTCCGAGGCTGGGGCGGCCTCCGTGGTCTCCATGGTAACTGCCCCGCCGGCGTCTCCGCCTCGGGGGGAAGATGCGGCCTGCCGCTCCCGCCGCCTGGCCCCCGGGCTCACGGCCGGGCCGGGGCCACTGAGGAGGAAGGTCCCGGCTGCCGGACTGCGGGGCCGCGGGCACCAGGTGAGAGCCGGACTCGGGGGAGCGGAGCGGGGAGTGCAGGTCGACTCGGCGACCTCCCCTTCCCTGCATCCATGAACACACTCGCGCAAAAGACCGCTGCGAGGCTTCTCCGGTCGCCGCTGCGCCAGAGGTGTTTTGGTTTGCTTTTGTTTTTGTTTTTTTCCTGGCAAACAGCCGGAGAAAGAGACAGCAGCTCATGGAGAGGCTGACAGAAGCGGTTTTTCAGTTCTACCCGAACTGGGAGAGTACCTTTCAGCAACTGGATTCACCGACTGGTTTTCCTTCATTTTCAGTGAAATTCCATTTTCTGGCTGGAGACACAGATGGCCTCAAATGAGAGAGATGCTATATCGTGGTACCAAAAGAAGGTAATATCAGTATTTTTTATTTGTAAAGCATACTTCCTGCAGAAAGCTCCCACAAAGAATATCAGATTGATTTTCCCTGAGCTTGGTAGGGCCAGGTCTTCTTACATGATATCTCTCAACAGAAATGGAAACACTGATGTACAAGGTCATTAGATCTTTTACACTCCAGGTCCCCAAATAAGATTTTCTAGTCACCTCCCTTCTCCAGGCTGCATACACAATGCCACAGCAATGCTTTGAAAGCTTGCTTCTGATCAAACTTCTGTTTTTTAGACATGGAACTTTTAACTGCACAGCTCAGACTGGTACTGTCAGCAGTCTTATTGAGCTGTTGGTTACCTTTTATTCCTCTCTGGTTCTCCTACTGATGTTGTCCTTAAGAAGTGGTACTATCTTTTAAGGTAATAATTAATTTGAAATATTTTGGACATTGCTTTTTAACTTGCTTTTAGATCCACCTCCTTTAGAAGTTTGAAGGAAACAGTCCTTGGAAATAATAATTTATTCTAAGGTCTGAGAAACACAAACATTTTCCATATATCATATTGATACTTAATAATTTCATGACTTTTGTGAGACTTGACCTAAATAAAAGAGTTCCTTTGCATCATTTAAATAGCCTGCTCCCTATTGCAGATTGGAGCATATGATCAGCAGATATGGGAAAAGTCAATCGAACAGACTCAGATTAAGGTAAATTGATTTTTTTGATTCTAGCTTTGTTTTACTGCATTAACGTGAAGAGTGGATTGTACTTACTTTTTAAAAAATCTGCACTTATCCACCAACTCTGGCACTCTTTATTCTTTGAAGTTTATAGGGAATGCAGCTGTTCCACCACACGCCCATCTGAGTGAGCAGTGTGGGTTAGGTTGCTGAGAGACCACAGAAAAGACCCGGAGACAGCGAAAGAGACATATGGGTTTATTGGGAGTTACTTACAGGGGAAGGTCCAGTGGCGGCGGGCTGGACAGCAACGTGTACCCGCTACCGGCCCCTGAGAGAAGCTTCCTTAAGTAGGCAGAGGAACAAAGGCTGCATGCTTGCCAAGGGGCTGTCCTTGGTACGACCAGCGTTCCCAGGAATAGTGGCTCACATGGAGGGGCTCTGTGTCCCTGTAACACGCGATGTTCTTTACGTGAGATGAGGGAGGATCCAGGCTGGCCAGGCCCTAGGTTGTTACAAATCCCAGCAGCTGGGTGGCCTGCCCAGAAGGGAGCCAGGACACATGGTAGCAATGGGCCTGGGTGCTGAGCAAGCAAGGCCCAGGTGCTACAGCAACACTGCAAGCAGAATGATAAATGACAATTGACATTTGCCTCAGTATCAGGAAAATAGAAAGGAGTAATTGATCTATGATGAATTAGAAAGCAAATGTCCCATATAAATGGGGCTTCGGCTACTTAACTTGGGCTGGTTTTACTTTGTGGCAATGCAGACCCAGTATTGCTGGAGCTTCAGAATTTTCGAGAGAAGCTGGGAATATGCATTTTTATGTGAAATATACAGATTTTTTCGAGCATTTTACCCCTCCCCCTTCTCCACCTTCCCACCTCCTCCCTCTCTTCCTCTTTCTCTGTGCAAGCCAAATAAAATCCATTTGTGGCCTGAGTTCCAAAGTCAGAGATGTGGGGCCAACATGTATTGGTGGGAGAGGGTGGTGCCAATTAGTCATGGAAAGGTTACTTGGTAGGCAAATGTAACTGAATAGTCTTGAGAGAGGTGGAAAAGCCTAAAGACCATCCATGTCCCTAAAAGAATGTCTCTCTCAACTGACTTTAATACTTAGATATACAGATTCAGCATCTCACTTCCTTGGAAGGTGCTGAATAATGGCTGGCAAATTCTTGTTTTTTGACCTTTCTCTTTTAAAGATTTGCTGCAGTCCCTCTATTAACACTTTAAAAAAAATATGTAATATGGGTGTAATACAACTTAATAGTTGGTTCTGGTTATCTCTAAATTACACTGATTGGGCTGGGATGTTTAAATCACTGGTGAAATATGTTTAACCAGCACTTTTAAGGTGCATTCTTTTTATAGGCCAGTCAACTGGAAAATTGTTTGAACTATGTGGTACTTGGCTAACGTTTCACAATTTTGTGCAGTTCTTGATTTTTATATTAATAGGAGATTGAGTTAGGAGGAATAAATCCACGAATTTTATTTTGTAACTCTCTAAATCCTATCCTATAATTCTTTTGTGAGCTGCTAAAAAGTGATGATAATGAGTATGATATAATGGAAAGAGCACAGAACTGGGAGTAGATCTTCTTTTGTGATCTCTAGACTTGTGATCTTGAACAAGGACTGTAGTTTGTCTGGGTTTTGGTTTCCTTATCCTTAAAAGGATTTTACTTCTGCTGTAGAATTTCCTTAACTACCTCCTTCCCCTACCCAATTTAAAGATTTCCTCAACTCTTATTTCCGTGCCATTATACACATACCTTCCTTTTAGTACACCATATGAAAGTTGCTTGGGCAGGAATTGTGTTTGTATCCCACTCTTAGAACATCTTGATTCATACTAGGAATCTGTGCTGTATTCACTTGAACCCCATCTATTATATGTATTTTTCTTCATTATTCTCTCATAAGGTAATCTACCTAACTCCTTAATGTATACTTTTTAATTTAGCAGCAGTGGAAAGAATAAAATTAAAGACAACTGTAAAAATTTACTGAGCTAATGTACCAACATGTCCTAGGTGCTAAGAACACAGTCAACAAGGTAGACATGGTTCTTGCCTTCATGAATGTCACAGTCTAATGCTGGTGGGAGAGAAGCCAATATATCTTTTAAATATGTTTAAGTCTTAGACAAAAATTGACCAAAGTGTAAGATACAAAGAAATGTTTAATGCAATTTAAAAATAGACTTCACAAATATAAATATTTTTGAAAACAAATGAAAGATAAGAAAAAAGTAAAGAAAAAATTTTAAAAAAGATAAACAATATTAACATCAGATCACAGTATAATTAGAAATTACATAGTAAATATATAACTCAAAATGATAAAAGTTGTAAATTTTAAATCTTCACTTGGATCGTGAAAAGTGGTGTAAACTCTTCCACAAACATTTATTGGGCTCCTATGCTTAAGGCATTTTGCTAGGTGCTGAGCACAAGAGGAAAAGTATTTACAAACAGAAGTATGATACTTAAGGGAAAAGCAAGTACCTGATTGGATTATAAGGTATGCAGATGAGATGATAGGCCATAAGTCAGCTTGGAGCTGACTTGACTAGTTTACTAAGAACTTTAGATGCTGCTCTGCAGAAAATGGAAAAATTTTTATGGTTTTTGAGTAGAGGGGCCTGTCAACTTAAAATAAGAGAGCCAGTTATTTTACCAGCAAAATAAGTTTATTCAGGAAGAGCAAAAGAATTGCAATTTGGGATGTGGAAACTGTGGGGAACCATAGGTAAGTTCAGAGAACAATGGAAGATAGCTGGCTTTTATAGAGAAAAAAGGGGAGTTGGGAGGGGCCATTCTAAATGAAAATTCATTGGAGGAAAGTAAGAGTTCAGGCTGGCAATGGCTCCTCATTGGATGAGCCGAGGCATTTTCCATTGGCTAATAAGCATGTTGCTGGGCAAGAAGGAAATTTTCCTTCCTCCTGCTGCAGTAGTAAGGTAGTAGGCAACTACTTGTTGGAGATGCAAGATATGTCTCTTCCTGTTTGGGGTAATTAACAATGAGTGGTAGGGCGTAAGGGTTCCCTCTATAGGCCTTCCAGACTCTAATTTTAGTTGAGGTTTCCTTTGTTCGTTTTCACAGGCCACATCATATCTGTATTTCTGAAAGATAGAAATAAAAATATAGACAGTATAACAAAATCTGTGGAATGTTTCCAAAGTAATGCTTGATGAAATTATGTTACTCTAAATGTCTGTATTAACAAAAAATATCTAGGTTGACTAGGAAGAAAGTTACAGTGATTCAAGTTAATATATGAAGAATCTAGAGAAAGAAAACAATAAGTTAAAGAAGGGAAAAAATACCAAAAATAAATCTAAAACAGCTATTATGTATTCTTCATATAACAAATATTTGTTGAGCAGCTACCCAACCATGTGTCAGACAGTAACCTAGGCACTGTGTCTACATAATGATGAGCAAAAACACTCAATATTTTTCTTTTCTTGGAGCTTAACGTGGGAGAGAAACAATAATAAAAATAATCCTACTAATAAATAATAATTACTGTGTGGTAAACGCTAAGAAAGAGAGCTGTTGTTTCCGAGCTATTACTTATAGCAAGGGAAGTGGACCAAGTCAAGGAGGTCAGAGTTGCCTTCCCTGAGGAATTGATGCTTCAGATGAGATCTGAAGGATGAGTAGGAGTTAATTAGGTCAAGAACAAATACAGGCATATCTTGCTTTATTGTGCTTTGCAGATAATGCGTTTTTTTAACAAATTGGAGGTTTGTGGCACCCCTGTGTCGAGCAAGTTTATCGGCACCATACTTCTAACACTCTGTGGTATTCACACAGTGGTGAAATTGCCTAGCGACACATTTCCCGGAATATATTCTTGTTGTTAAGTGACATATGACTGTAACCCCTTCAACGTTCCAACAGACTTTTTTTTGTAGAAATTGATAAACTAAGTCTAAAACTGATAAGGACCTAGAATATTCAAAACAAGTTTAAAAAGAAGAACAGAGTTGGAGGACTTAAATTACTGGATCTCAAAATTTACTGTAAAGCTGCAGTAATCCAGATAGTGTAGTAGTGGCATGAGTAATAGATCAATGTAACAGAATAGAAAATCAAGAAGTAAATCCTTACAGTTTTGATAAATTGATTTTTGACAGAGATGCCAAAGCAATTCAAAGAAAAAATGCTAGTCTTATCAATAAATGGTGCTGGAACAATTGAATATCCACATTTATAAAAATGAAGTTTGATTCTTACCTCACACAGTACACAAAAATCACTTAAAATAGACTATAGACTTAAATGTAAGAACTAAAAGTATAGATTTTCTGGAAGAAAACATACATCTTTGTGTCCTTGGGATAGACACAGATTTCTTAGAAACACAGCTATAAAAGCAAAAATTGATAAATTGAGCTTAATCAAAATTTAAAACTTTTCTTCAAAATATCCAATTAAAAAATGAAAAGAAAAGCCACAGACTGGGAGAAAATATTTCCAAATCATATATATAATGGAGTATTGCATCTACAATATATAAAGAACTACTACAACTCAATAAGAAGACAAAAAAGCCAATTTAAAAATGGGCAAAGGACTTCAATAGATATTTCACCAAAGAAGGTAAATGGATGGCTAATGGGCACATGAAAATATGCTCAACATTGTTAGTCATTAGGGAAGTACAAATTAAAACCGCAATGACATACTACTATATACCTATTAGAATGGCTAAAATTCAAAAGACCGACCTTCCAATGTTGACAAGGACATGGGGGAACTAGAATCATCATACACTGCTAGAGGGAATGGAAAGTGGAAAATAGTTTGGCAATTTCTTAAAAAGTCATGTACTTCCCATATGACTCAGCATTTCAACTCCTAGGCATCTACCCAAGAGAAAAAGAAGCATAAGAGCACACACAAATGTTTATAGCAGTACTATTCAAATAGCCAAAAACTGGAAAAAAGTCCAAATGTCTATCAACTGGTGAGTTGATAAGCAAATATGTTATATCCTTACGATGGAACGTCACTCAGCAATAAAACTATTAATACATGCTACAACATGGATAAACCTCAAAAATGTTATGCTAAGTAAAAGGGGCCAGCCACAAAAGACTGTATCTTGTGGGATTCTATTTATATGAAATTTCTAGAAAAGGCAAATCTATAGAAATAGAAGGCCGATCAGTGGTTGCCTCTGGCTGGGGGATAGGAACAGAAATTTACTGCCATTCTTCTTTTTGAGGTGATGGAAACGTTCTAAAATTTGAATGTGATGATGGTTGCACAACTCTATAAATTTACTAGAAATCCACTAAAGTAGTTAATTACTAAAAATATACACCTAAAATGGATGAGTTTTAAAGTATGTAAATTATACTTCAATATAGCTATTTTCTTAAATCATACCAGTAGGAAAAAAAAGGAGAAATCATAATGTAGTACACAGGAAATTCACACATATTCCCAATGAAAATTGTTTTCTAAAATTTCTTAATTGAGAGAATGTATTAAATCTAAGGTCTAACATTATTTTCAGTGATGAAGCTCAATTTAGTCCCCCACCAAAAAGGAAACAATAAGAATAACCTCTTTTACTACTACTTAACATGCTGTTTGAGATATATTTGCTAAGATGAGTAAAACATTCTAATTAATATTATCTTTACTTTAAAACTTTTTTCTTTTGTTTTTCTTTGATATTTTCTAATTAATATTAGAATAACAAAAATAAGCGTTTGAAAATGACATGATTTTATAACTAGAAAATTTAAAAAGGTTAATCATAAGCACAGAGATGACTTCAGCTATATTTATAATGTTTTATTAAGCTGAATGGTGGGTACATGACAGATGAGACTCCTTATTAAAGATGACAGTTTGAATATGTGCATTAATCTCTATCTGATCTCTTTTGAAACTCCTCTAAAATTACAATAAATAAGAAAAAGATGTCAGCCCACAAGGATTAAAAGAGTGGAAGAAAGACTACAGTAAATGAGAGCTGTTAACACAATTTTGAAAGTTGGGTAGTGAGTGGAATGTGAAGAAAGTAAAAATGTAAGTGTCTATAGTAGGGAATGCCGGTAGGAAACAAGTGAACTCCCTGTTTAAAACCCCTGTATTTAACATCTGAAAGACTCAGGAATTAGATGCATCAGGTGTATCAGCAGGTGTGAGGCAGAACTGGAAACAGGATTGTTTGAGCATGTGCATAAGGGGCAGTAGACCCACTCCCAGATCTTCTTCCTTATTCCATATGGCCACACAGTCATCCTTATCTTCCTCTGACAGAAGATGATTGACACTCACCCTCTGGAGAGGCTGAACCAGAGAAGTTCTGGATTCTGGAGGACCAGGCACAAATAAGAGTGGAGTGAAATACAGTACTAATAATGGAAATTAAGTCTGGTGGTCAGGTTTATAATCTCTAAACAGAAGACTGGAATTTCTTTTTGCAGAAACTGACTAAAGAGAAAAGACCTAAGGATACTGGAAGTGAAATGGATGGCTACCCCTCTACAGTGGTAACCACTACTCAATAAACTTCACTCATTGCACACTGAACTTGCATTTAGCATGTTAGTGTCTCTCTCTTAAGTGTAAACAGCTAATTGAAGATCATCAAATATTTGAGACCTAGAGAAAAAAGGAAAGAGAAAAAGAAGTGATACCAGAATCATGAGAACACTTTTTAAAGATATAAAAAGAACTGGATACTAATTTTTTTAAATAGGGCTATAGATGAAAAAGTAAGAGAACCAGAAAATAAAAATAACCGAAATAAATTCGGTAGAAAAGTTAGAAGATAAAGTTGAGGCCATTTCCCAGAAAAATAGTACAAAAGAACAAAGGAAAAATAGAAAAGTGAGTACAGTTCATGCAGGAAGCCTAACATCCAGTAATAGACGTTCCAGAAAAAGGAAATATGTGGAGGGGAAGAAAATTCTCAAATAGATAATACAAAAAATTTTCCCAGAACTGAAATAGACACGTTTCTAGATTGAAAGGATCTTTTGAGTGATCAGCACCTATACTAAAAAACATTATCATAAAATTTCAGAACTAAATTTTAGAGGAACTCAGTTCAGTCTACCATGTGTGTTTCTCCTGTGAGTCTCCTTTATCTACTCACACAAAACACTTCAACTCTGGTTACCAAATGTATGGAGATTTTTTCCCTACACCAAGCAATTCTCTGTGACACCAGCTGGGTATCCTACAATTCAATTCAATTCTGACACTTATTTACCTGGGAGTAGAGTGTCAGATCCCACAGGTTAAAGCCTCAGTCCCACAAGAATGTTCCCACCCCACTTCAGATGCCAATTGCAAGTAATAGGTCCCCAGGTTACTCACAACTTCTGTCCGACTTGGCTACAAATCAGAGGTTCCCACGGCCCCCTCCCCAACTTTGATTAATTTGCTAGAGCAACTCACAGAACTCAGGGAAACACTTATTTTACATTTACTAGTTTATTAAAGGATATGGTAAAGAATACATATGAACAGCCAGATGAAGAGATACATAGGGCGAGGTCTGGGAGGGTCCTGAGTGCAGGAGCTTCTGTCCCCATGGAGTTAAGGTGCAGCACTCTCTAAATGTGGGTGTTTTCGCCAACCTGGAAGCTCTCCAAACCCCATAGTATTGGGATTTTTATGGAGGCTCATCACATAGACATAATTGATCATTACTCCTTTTCAGTTCTTCTCCCTTCTGAAGAGAATGGGGACAGGGCTGAAAATTCCAAGCTTCTAATCATGGCTTATTCTTTTAGTGACCAGCCCTCATCCAGGAGCCCACTCAGAGTCACCTCATTAGAACAAAAAACACTGCTATCACCCAGGAAATTATAAGGGTTTCAGGAGCCCTGTGTCAGGAACCAGGGGCAGAGTCTAATATATATATTTCTTATGATAAATCACAATATCAAAAGAACATTTGGGATTAAAGCTTTAGTTAAGCAGAGAGTAGAGGGAATGATCACAACAGATCATAAAAGAATGGGAGTCAGAATGACATTGTGCCTCAGCAGCAACTTCTAGCTCATCTGGAACCCAGAAGATAATGGAACCTTCAAAGTTGTGAGAGAAAGTCATTTTCAACCGAAAACTTTATGCCTAGCGTAACTATTAACCAAGTGTAAGGGCACTGCATGAAGATATATTCAGACCTTCAAAGTCTCAAAAAAAATGTATCACCCATGTCCCCTCTCTCAGGAAGCATGGGAGGACATGTACTGTATTATGATGAATGAGTAAATCAAAAAAGAGGAATCCGCAGTGTCAGGAGACAGGATAGTCAATACAGAGAGAAGTAAAGGGAATTCTAGGATAATTAAGAGATGTTCCAGGATGACAGTTCGTATCAGGTCTAGAAAACAACTAGACCAGAATGGAGCAGGAAGACAAAAAAACTGGTATAGACATCTTCACGGGTGGGGAAAAAAAGAAACCAGTATTTATTGTGTTTGAGTACATTGGGAGCAGATCTGTAACACTTAGAGGGAGTTTCAAGGTGAGTTAGTAATAGATACAGAGAAAATTAAGTGAATGAAAAAAATGAGGCAATTACAGGTCTAGGACAAAATTTCTAAGAAAGGAGATATAATCATTGTTTACTACTTTACTTAGCTGGGAACAATATTTAAGTAAATGTAACACTCTAAACATCAAACACTGATTTAACTAGAATTATGAAAACATATAGGGGGAAATCTATGGTTTGGGAGACTGTGTGTATGTGTGTTTTGTGGTGTAATAATCATCATCATTAATAGTATGTACTGTGTGTCTTGCATTATTCTAAGGACTACACATGCACACTTAATTGATCCTTATGAGGTAAATGTATTATCATTCCCATTTTACAAGTGAAGGAACTGAGGCACAGAAAGGCTAAATAAGAAAGCTCTCCTAATCTTCAACAGTAAGAAACGAATGGACAGCATCTAAAATTGAAGAAAGCACTCTGCACATCTTATTTAGAAATAACTAGGAAGTAGGAATCAAGGTAAGGAAGGATGAGGCTGTGAAGAGTTGTTTTGTTATTAGCCTTGTAAGTATTACTTTAATAAAGATAAAGATTTAATTTAAAAGTTTCCCCTTCAAAGAAATAAACTATTTTAAATAAAGTTACCTGAGTCATAATATAGATATATATAATCCATATGAAATACATGGACAGATTCATAGATGTAGAGGTATAAGAATATATAGGTATATGGATATCTCAATACCTTTTATTTATACTGGTAGCAAAAACAACCAATCTCATCAACATTTAGCTTTGGAGTCATATAGACTTAAATGTGTATTATATTAATTTCCCTAATTATTCATTCCCCTACCTGTGAGAAGGTTGTTATGGAACCTCCTATTGTTATATGACTTGAAGCGCCTTCCTGTGGGAGGAGAATCCTTTTCCACAGACTTCCCACTTGGTGAGTGGAATGTGAACAGAATGTGGTCTCACCTCCCTTACCCTAGTTCTTTCCCTTCTCTTGCCATTCTTATCCGCCAGTAGTTAGAGTTCTAAGTTGGGGTTTGGAATTCTTGTGCATCTTCATCTTCACACTGATCCCACATTTTCAATTACCAAGACTTCTGGATTCTACCTTCTAGTATTTTTTGGATATGTGTACTTTTCCCAATTCCTGCTTCTAATGACCTGATCTGACCAATTGCACTCATCTGGTCTGTAAACTACTGCCTGCAGGCCAAATCGCTGGAGCACAGCAGGCTCTGTGTTTTGCATATTTATTGTGTACATCTAAGTCAGCTTCAGTGCAACAGCAGCTGAACTGAGTAATTGTCGCAGAGATCAAATAGCCCACAATGCCTAAAATACCATCTGGCCCTGTACAGATAAAATTTGTCTACCCTTGATCTAGATTACTGGAGTAGCTTTTTAAACTTTGTTTTCTTTGCCTCCTGTCTCTGTTCACCACTTATCATCACTGAGGCTGACTTGCTATTTTGTTTCTGTTTTAATACAAGTCTGATTGTTTTTCTCATTTAAAACTGTTCTCTGACTTCCTAGTATCCTTACAATATATTCACACTTCTAGAGTGATTATAATCTTCACAATCTGGTTTTTGCTTACCTCTTCAGTTTCTCTCTCTCATACCTTAACCCCGTTTCACTTCTCTGCTTTAGGCTTTCTTGAACTTTGTTTAGTTTTTGTCATGCTCTCTCTTATTTCTGGGTCTTCCTGTATGCTTTCTTGATTCCTTCTTTTGCTACACCCATGTTCAACATTGCAAATTCTTATACATCCTTCAGGTCTCATGTTAGATATTATTTTCCTTTGGAAATCTTTTTTTGACCTCTTAAATCTGACTTGTACTCTTTACACATGGTCCTATAGTGCTATATAGTAGTGCCCCCTTATCCTGGTGGGATACCTTCTAAGACCCCCCAGTGGATGCCTGAAACCAAGGATAGTACCAAACCCTAAAAATAGTATGTTTTTTCCTATACATACATACTTATGATAAGGTTTAATTTATAAACTAGGCATAGTAAGAGATTAACAACATTAATAATAATAAAACAGAACAATTATAACAATACACTGTAATAAAAGTTACTATAGATCTTAGCAACTTCAGCATATGATTTTTTTTCTTTCTTTATTAAAGTCGAGAACTTTCACATTTTCAATTAAAGAAAGCACTTTATGGCTTCTTTTTGGCATAGTCAAATTGCCAGCATCACTACTCTTGCACTTTGGGGCCATTATTAACTAAAATAAGGATTACTTGAATACAAGCATGCAATACCATGACAGTTGATCTGATAACAGAGAAAGCTACTAAGTGACTAATAGGCAGGTAGCGTACACAGCGTGGATGCATTGGACAAAGTGATGATTCACATCCCAGGCGGAGCAGGACTGTGTGAGATGTCATCACACTACTCAGAACAGTGCCTAATTTAAAACTTATGGATTGTTTATTTCTGGAATTTTCCATTTAATGTTTTCATATTGTGGTTGACCAAGGGTAACTGAAACCTGGGAAAGCAAAACCATGGGTAAGGGGGCACTACTGTACTTGCCTTGTAATTGTTTTGTTCATCATCTGCCCTAAATCATGAGTGACTTCCTTTTTTGCAGACTGTATAGTAGCTTGATTCTTTTAAGGGCAATAAAATGGGAATTTCTGCAAACTGAGAGATGGAGATGTGTAATAGGGTTTCACTTGTCAAGTGGTTCTGAGCTTTGATGGTGTTGCACAAAATAGAGAGGTCTGGGTACAACCTGCTGCTGGGGCTCTGCGGAGAATTTTCAAACCACTACTCTGGTAACTAGTGCAGGGATGTTCTGATTCTCTCCTACAGTCTTTCCCTGGGCTGCTAGGGTAGAGGTTGTGGCCGGTAAGGAAATTCACTCACAGCAACCAGGGTTTAAGTCCATTAAACCTTTCAGAGGCAAGCAATCTTGTTTGATCTCAAACAAACCCTCCCCTACATCGTTTAAAAATGTATTTTTTACTGTATTGTGAGAGGCAGGATGTGCAGTGGTTTGGAGTGAGAATGACTGGATTGGAATCTCTGTGCCTTCGTTTCCACATCTGAAAGTGAGGGTAATAAAGGTATCTATCTCACAGGACAGCTGTGAGGACTAAATGAGTTAAGCAAGTTAATATAAGTGTACATAAAGTGCTTAGAATAGTGCTTGGTGCCTGTTTCCTCTTATCATACATACTACAGAATGTGTAGGCTAAAGCAGAAGGATCCTAAAACAGGGGCTGGCCCTGTGGCCGAGTGGTTAAGTTCGCGCACTCCACTGCAGGTGACCCAGTGTTTCGTTGGTTCGAATCCTGGGTGCGGACATGGCACTGCTCATCAAACCACGCTGAGGCAGTGTCCCACATGGCACAACTAGAAGGACCCACAACGAAGAATATACAACTATGTACTGGGGGGCTTTGGGGAGAAAAAGGAAAAAAATACAATGTTTAAAAAAAAAAAAAAAAGGATCCTAAAACAAAAACACGGCATATGATTTTTATTCTTCCTCAGCAAAAACATATACAAAAGTATACAGTGACTTTCTCGTCTTAAGAATAGCAGTCATAAATTTATTAATGACTTCTGTCCCCTTAGGAGAGTAAAAATGATGAGGGAGGTTCAGTGGGCATTGACCTGAGGAACTCTCATACATTTGGCTTTATTGTCTGTCTTCCTTTCTTTTCTGTATACTCGTTGAAGACGGAGCCGTGTTTTGACTTAATTATCACGGTATTCCTAGCTCAACTAGAGTATCCGGCACATAGAAGACACACATTGAATATTTGTTGACCAAGTGAATGAATAAATGTGTTTCATTTATTGCTAAAGGAGGTTTTTATAGTTTGGTAGTTACCTCTAGTTAATGCTAATTCTAATTCTATAACATTATAGGTGAGAAGTCTAGAAAGTAAAGAAAGTAGAGAAATTGTTTTGGCTCTGAAGTTAAGACACTTTAAGCTGCTGCTGCTGCTTCTTGTTTTTTTAATTTGAGGAAGATGAGCCCTAAGCTAACATTCACTGCCAATTCTCCTGTTTTTGCTGAGGAAGATTGGCCCTGAGCTGCTATCTGTGCCCATCTTCCTCTACTTTATATGTGGGATGCCAGCCACATATAAAGCATGTCACATGTAAGCATGGCTTGATAAGCAGGGTATACATCTGCACCTGGGATCCAAACTGGCAAACCCCAGGCTGCGGAAGTGGAACATGCAAACTTAACTGCTGTGCCACTGGGCCAGCCCCACTTTAAGCTTCTTTAGTTGGAATAGTACTGATGCAAGTGTTCACAAGACCTGTATGTCTGTTAGAATACAATTCAATGATATTTTTACTGTTTAAATTTTAGTTTCTGATTTTGAATATAGCACAAGTTAATTGTTATTCCCATGAATATTATGCATATTTCAAAAATTAGTGTAGATGTTTCTTCAAAGTGTTATTGTTTCCCTGAAATGTCTAATTTTCAAAATTTGATTTCTTTCTAGATTTAATTTTTTTACATCTATGGTTTTAGAATGTTTTTCTGTAAAATTTCCAGGTTGTAGTTGAATTGGATAGGAACATAGGATTCACTTAAGAGGAATTGTTTGGCTGCATGTATTTAGTTAAATAGAGCTACACATCAATACTGGCCCAATGTCTAAAATAGGGAAATAGCAAATTACTGTAACCTTTAATTTTAATATTAATTGTTAAATATCTAATTTTAAAAACTGGATCAGAAATTAGCATGTATAAGTGTTGATTGAGCACGAAATTCAAATTCATCTTTTACAACAGTTTCATTTATTAATAGTAATGGAACAAAACTGTTAGGTAAACCAGGAGTTTGAAACACAAAAGATAATTCAAAAATTTACTTTCAATTCATAATATACAGCAAGGTTACTATGACTTTCAAATCCTGAGTGTTTCCTGTAAAAACATGTTAATAAAATTGAGTAAATGCCACCCCTTTGGAGCAATAATGATTAAGAAGCATTAGAAACTTGGAGATGTAACAAGTACTCTGTAAAAGTCTATACATTTGTCTTTTAAGAGAGATGAATATAGTGACTAATAACATCAAAAATTGAGCTCCTTTAATTTGAAATGGTAGAAGACAGAGGCCCTGAAAAGATTGTTCATCCTCTGAAAAAAAGTTCATGACTAGATTTCTGGTTAAATGCGGCAGATTGGCCACACACATTTGTAATCTCCCTTCTGAGTCACCACTAAAATTACATTAAGGGAATACATAAAGGGAGTGTATAAAATGGATACATTCACAAAGTCAAGAAATAAGATTGAGATCTCAGCAGATGAGAAAGCAACACTTTTGGAAAATGAAAAATGAATGGAGGGATGTTAGGAGAGCAGAGGAGAATGCCACGGAGAAGTAAGCCAGGCCTTCCGGGGTCCCCAGAGAGGCTTAGGACTTGAACATACCAAGTTCTCTGTGAGGCAGAGGTGAGCTGTGGGGCTAAAAATAGGAGATTGAGTGAACTTTGTATACAGAGAGGTTGGACCTCCTGATCCTCTCTTCAACCTCTTAAAGACAGGCAACAATGTCCTTAGGCAGGAGACTGGTATATTTCTTCTGAGAAGATTCACTCAAGAGGGGCTCAGGGGACAGCGAAGGGCAGGCAAGAGTCATGATACTGAAGACAGAATTGTGAGCTCCTTGGCCTAATCTCAAAACTTCCACCACAGAAATCTTCAGCCTCTCTAACTTACAACCAATCAGAATACTGGAGGATTCTTTTGAAGAGCCTTGAATAACCCCAGAAAAAACTTATCTAGATATTGACATTTGGTGATTCTCTCAAGCTTTATGCTTGGTTACCCTACAGTGAAGCCTCAAATCTATAAGCTACACTCACATACACAGAGCTTCCAATAAGTTTTTAAAAATTTTTATTTAAGTAAAACATATTCATTAAATATGAATATACTTATACACACACACACAACCGAATTATTAGTGTACAACATGAGGAATTTTCACAAACTGAACATAACCGTGTAACAAGCACTCAGATCAAGAAATGGAGGTGCAACTGTAAGAGGAGGTGGGGAAGCCCAGCCCAGATGAATGCTTGCAGAGTTGTGGCCCAGCCTGTGGGAGTGCCCACTGTACTGCAGCAGCCCTGCCCATGGGAACACTCCCCACTGAATGATGTGGCTCAGCCCCCACAAAGGAGACCCCACCAAGTGCAGCAACTCATCTGAGCCACCTGTGAGCTCAGAGCCGGCCCACATGGAAAAGAAAGTGCCCCTCCCCTCCCACCTAGTGCACCAGCTTGGTCAGTCCTCTGCCAAGTGCAGTAGTCCTACCAGAACAATCCACCAGTGGAGCACAGATACCCCACCTGTGCATGCATGCATGCATGACCTGCCAAGAGGCTATGGCCAGTGCACAAACATGGAGAAACTCTACCAGCACAACTTCCAGCAGGTGGGATGGGATCAGAAAACGCAGCTCCTGCCCCACCTTGTACCTCCAGTGGGGACAGGTGGAATCTGTGACCTGATACTACCACAAATGTGCTGGAAAAGGATCACTTCATCAAACACCATGAAGAACTACATTAACACTTCAGAGCAGAAGGAAAATGACAAGTCTCCAGAAACGAATCCTGAACTCACAGAAATTTACAGTCTAAATGACAGAGAATTCAAAATAGTTGTCATAAAGAAACTCAACAAGTTACAAGAAAACTCAGTAAGACAGTTCAGTGAGCTCAGGAATAAAATTAATGAGCAGAAGGAATACTTCACCAAAGAGATTGAAGCTCTAAAAAAAAAAAAAGCCAAGCAAAAAGTTTGGATATGAAGAACACAGTTAATGAGATAAAAAATAATCTAGAATCCATGAAAAATAGAGCTGATGTTATGGAGAACAGAATTACTGATTTAGAGGATAAAAATGCTTCAGGTGGAGGAGGAGAGAGAACTAAGATTTTAAAAACATGAAGTAATTCTTTGAGAACTATCCGACTCAATTAGGAAAAGCAACATAAGGATTATAGGTGTTCCAGAGGGAGAAGAGAGGGAGAAAGGAGCAGTGAGCTTGTTCAAAGAAATGATAGCTGAGAACTTCCCAAACTTGGGTAAGAAACTGGACTTACAAGTACATTAAGCCAATAGAACTGCTAATTATATCAATGCAAAAAGACCTTCTCCAAGTCATATAATATTAAAACTGGCAAAAGTGAACAACAATGAAAAAATACTAAGGGCAGCAAGGCAGAAGAAAATAACCTACAAAGGAACCCCTATCAGACTGTCAGCGAATTTCTCAATAGAAACCTTACAGGCTAGGTGAGAATAGAGTGATATATTCAAAATACTGAAAGACAAAAACTTTCAGCCAAGAATACTCTCTCCAGCAAAACTATCCTTCAGATACACTGGAGAAAGATAAGCAAAAGCTGAAGGAGTTCATCACCACTAGGTCTGCCTTACAAGAAACGTTGAAAGGAGCCCTCCCATCTGAAACTAAAAAGCAAAGGTTTACAAAACCTCGAGCAAGGAAATAGACACATAGAATCAGAAAATTACAGCTCTATATCAGAATAGATAAATAAACACTTAACCATAACATAAAAGACAAAGGGAAAGAAAGCATCAAAAATAACTATAAACACTTCAATTTACACACAAACTCACAACACAGAAGAGGACAATTTGTGACAAAAATAACTCAGAAGGAGAAGAGGAAAGGGATGGAACCTTCTTAGGCTAATGAAAATAAGAGGCTATCAGAAAATGGACTATCTCATCTATGATTTTTTTTTTCTTTTGAGGAAGATTAACCCTGAGCTAACATCCACCACCAATCCTCCTCTTTTTGCTGAGAAAGATTTGCCCTGAGCTAACATCCGTGTCCATTTTCCTCCACTTTATATGTGGGAGCCTGCCACAGCATGGCTTGCTAAGTGGTGTGTAGGTCTGCACCCGGGATCTGAACTGGCGAACTCTGGGTCGCTGAAACAGAACATGCAAAGTTAACTGCTGTGCCACTGGGCCAGCACCTATGAGATCTTTTATACAAACCTCATGGTAACCACCAAACAAAAATTCAGACGAGAGCCACAAATCATAAATAAAGAGAAAACTGAGAAAACCACCAAACTGAAATGGCAATCGGAAATACAAGGGGAAAGAAACAAAGGAAATATAGAACAACCAGAAAGCAAGAGATAAAATAGCAGTATTAAGCCTTCATATATCAATAATCACTCTAAATGTAAATAGATTGAATTCTCCACTCAAAAGACACAGAGTGTCTGGATGGATTAAAAAACAAGACCCAGCAATATGTTCCCTCCAAGAAACACATCTCGGTTATAAAGATGAACATAGGCTCAGAGTGAAAGGATGGAAGATGATAAGCAAATGGCAAGCAAAAGAAAACAAGTGTTGCCATACTTATATCAGACAAAGCAGACTTCAAGATAAAAAAGACAATGAGAGACAAAGAAGGGCAGTATGTAACGATGAAAAGGACATTCCACCAAGAAGACATAACATTTATGAATATACATGAGCCTAACACAGGAGCACCAAAGTGTATAAAACAACTATTAACAGACCTAAAGGGAAAAATTGACAGCAACACAATAATAGTAGGGGACCTCAACACCCCACTTGCATCAATGGATAGGTCATCCAGACAGAAAGTTAACAAGGAAACAGTGGCTTTAAATGAAATACTAGACCAGATGGACTTAAGAGATATATATGGAACATTCCATCTAAAAACAGCAGAAAACACATTCTTCTCAAGTCCATATGGAACATTCTCAAAGGTAGACCATATGTTAGGAGACAAGGCAAGCCTCAATAAATTTAAGAAGATTGAAATCATATCAAGCATCTTTTCTGACCACAATGCCATGAAACTGGAAATCAATATCAAGAAAAAGGCTGGGAAAGTCACAGATATGTGGAGACTAAACAACATGCCACTGAACAATCACTGGATTGATGAAGAAATCAAAGGAGAAATAAAAAAATCTGGAGACAATTGAAAATGAAAACCCAACATGCCAACTCATGGGATGCAGCAAAAGCAGTTCTAAGAGCAAAATTTATAGCAACATAGGTCTACCTCAACAAAGAAGAAAAATCTCAAATAGGTAATCTTAAACTGCACCTAACAGAACTAGACAAAGAAGAACAAACAAAGCCCAAAGTCAGCAGAGGAGGGAAATAATCAAAATTAGAGCAGAAATAAATGAAATAGAGACTAAAAAAACAGTAGAAAGGATCAGTGAAACTAAGAGCTGATTCTTTGAGAAGATAAACAAAATTTGCAAGCTCTTCGCCAGACTCACTAAGAAAAAAAGAGAGAAGTCTCAAATAAATAAAATTAGAAATGAAAGAGGAGAAATTACAGTGGATACCACAGACATACAAAGGATTACAAGAGAATACTATGAAAAACTGTATGCCAGCAAATTAGATAAAATCTAGAAGAAATGGATAAATTCTTCAACTCATACAACCTCCTAAGACTGAATCAAGAAGAAATAGAGAATCTGAATAGACCAATCACAAGTAAAGAGATTGAAACAGTAATCAAAAACCTCCCAAAAATAAAACTCCAGGACCAGATGGCTTCTCTGGAGAATACTACCAAACGCTCAAAGAAGATTTAATTCCTAGCCTTCTTGAACTATTTTAAGAAACTGAAGAAATGGAACACTTCCTAACTCATTCTATGAGGCCAAAATCACCCTGATCTCAAGGCCAGATAAGGACAACACAATGAAGGAAAATTACAGGCCAATATTGCTGATGAACATGGATGTAAAAATTCTCAACAAAATATTGGCAAACTGAATACAACAATACACTAAAAGGATCATACACCGTGATCAAGTGGGATTTGTACTAGGGATGCAAGGATGGTTCAACATCTGCAAATCAATCAATGTGGTACACCACATTAACAAAATAGGAATAAAAATCACATGATCAATGATCATCTCAATAGATGCAGAGAAAGCATTTGACAAAACCCAATATCCATTTATGATAAAAACTCTCAATAAAATGAGTATAAAAGTAAAGTACCTCAACATAATAAAGGCCATATGTGACATATCCGCAGCCAACATCATACTTAATGGTGAAAAACTGAAAGCCATCCCTCTGAGAACAGGAACAAGAACTCTCTTGCCTCTCCTTTTCAACATAGTACTGGAGGTTTTGGCCAGAGCAATTAGGAAAGATAAAGAAGTAAAAGGTATCCAAATTGGAAAGGAAGAAGTAAAACTCTCGCTGTTTGCAGATGACATGATTCTATATATAGAAAACTCTAAAGAATCCACCAGAAAGCTATTAGAAATAATAACCAACTACAGCAAGGTTGCAGGGTATAAAATCAACATACAAAAATCAGTGGCATTTCTTTAACTAATAACGAACTAGCAGAAAGAGAACTCAAGAATACAATCCTATTTACAGTTGCAACAGAAGGAATAAAATACCTAGGAATAAACTTAACCAAGGAGGTGAAAGACCTATACAGTGTAAACTATCAGACATTATTGAAAGAAATTGAAGAAAACAAAAAGGGATGGAAAGATGTTCCATGCACATGGATTGGAAGAATTAACATAGTTAAAATGTCCATACTACCTAAAGCAATCTACAGATTCAATGCAATTCCAATCAGAATCCCAATGACATTCTTCACAGAAATAGAACAAAGAATCCTAAAATGTATATGGAACAACAAAAGACCCCAAATAGCCAAAGCAATCCTGAGAAAAAAGAACAAAACTGGAGGCATCACAATCCCTGACTTCAAAATATACTACAAGGCTATACTAATCAAAACAGCATGGTACTGGCACAAAAACAGACACACAAATCAATGGAACAGAATTGAAAGCCCAGAAATAAAACCATACGTCTATGGCCAGTTAATCTTTGACAAAGGAGCCAAAAACATAAAATGGAGAAAGGAAAGTCTCTTCAATAAATGTGTGTGGAAAACTGGGCAGCCACATGTAAAAGAATGAAAGTAGATCATTATCTTATACTGTACACAAAAAATTAACTCAAAATGGATTCAAGACTTGAATGTAAGACCTGAAACCACAAAACTCAAAGAAGAGATATAGGCAGCACACTCTTTGACATTGGTCTTGGCAGCATCTTTTCAAATATCATGTCTACTTGGGCAAGGGAAACAAAAGAAAAAATAAACAAATGGGACTACATCAGACTAAAAAGCTTCTGCAAGGCAAAGGAAACCGTGAACAAAACAAAAAGACAACACACCAACTGGGAGAAGATATTTGCAAATCATAAATCCGACAAGGGGTTAATTTCCAAAATATATAAAGAACTCCTACAGCTCAACCACAAAAAGACAACCTGATCAATAAATGGGCAGAGAGTATGAACAGACATGTTTCCAAAGAAGGTATACAGATGGCCAATAGGCATATGAAAAGATGTTCAATGCCACTAATTATTAGGGAAATGAAAATCAAAACTACAATGAGCTACCACCTTAGGTCCATCAGAATGGCTATAATTAACAAGACAAGAAATGAAAAGTGTGGAGAGGATGTAGAGAAAAGGAAACCCTCATACACTGCCAGTGGGAATGCAAGCTGGTGCCACCACTGTGGAAAACAGTATGGAGATTTCTCAAAAAATTAAAAATAGAAATACAATATGATCCAGCTGTTCCACTACTGGGTATTTGTCCAAAGAACATGAAATCAATGATACAAAGAGATCTATCCACCCCTATGCTCATTGCAGCATTATTAACAGTAGCCAAGATGTGAAAGCAACCCAAGTGCCCACCAACTGATGAATGGATAAAGAAAATGTGGTGTATATATATATATATATACAACAAAATACTACTCAGGCATAAAAAAACACAAAATCATCCCATTTGCAACAACATGGATAGATCTTGAGGGTATTATGTTAAGCAAAATAAGCCAGACAGAGAAAGACAAACACTATATGATTTCACTCATATGTGGAAGATAAACAAACACATGGATAAATAGAACAATTAGTGATTACCAGAGGGGAAGGGGGTGGGGATGGGCAAAAGGGGTAAAGGGGCACATATGTATTGTGACAGATGAAAACTAGTCTGTTGGTGGTGAGCATGATGCAATCTATACAGAAACTGATATATAATAATGTACACCTGAAATCACATGTTATAAACCAATATGACCTCAATAAAATAAAAAAATTTTAAAAGTTTTAAAAATTAAAAAAAAAAAAGAAATGGAACATTAGCAGTACCATAGAAGCTCCTCTCACATGGTCTTCCAGTCACTGCCACCAACAAAGGTAACCAGTATTCTGACTACTAGCATCATAGATTAATTTTGACCTTTTTTGAACTTTATATAAACTAAATTATATGCTTTGAGTCAAATTGCTTTTGTTCAACATTATGTTTGTGAGATTCATTCATGTTGTTACATAATTATAGTTTATTCACTACAATACCACAATTATTTATCCATTCTACTATTGATGAGCAATTTCCACTTGTTGCTGGATAGTTTCCAATTTGGGGCTCTTAAAAATAATACTTCTATGAACATTTTGTGCACCTTATTGGTGAAATATGTATACATTTCTCTTGGGTATATACCTAGAAGTAGACAGCTGGGTGCATCAAGTTTTTAGCTCCTCATCCTAATATATACATGGATAGCCAATGATTACTAGTTAGTTGAATAAATCCTCTAATGTGAAAGAGAGTAGAAAGAAATGAACTGAAAGAATTAGAATGAATAACAGAAGAATTAGAGGAAATTTCTAGAGAGCAGAACAAAAAGATGAAAGAGGTAGAAAATAGAGAAAAGTTAAATGCCTTACAGGGGAAGAAATATAAAAATAAATTATAAAAAAACTTCCCTAATACTGAAAAACAAATTTCCATATAGAAGGGATTCTCAGCACAATAAATGATAAAAGACTTATATCAAGGCAGATCATTATGAAATTTCTGAATACCATGAATAAAGTGAGGATTCAGAGGAAAGAAACAATTCATGTTCAAAGCACCAGGAATAAGAACGGCAATGGAGTTTGCAGCAGCAACACTGGAAGCTAGAAGACAATGGAACAATGTCTTAATTCCTGAGGGAAAATGACTAACTGTTTAGAATTCTACACCTAGTGTGACTTTTAGTCAGATATGAGGGTAGAATGAATTCATTTTCAGACATGCGAGGATTCAAAAAATTATCTTCTGTGACCCCTTTCTCAGAAAGCTACTGAAGGCGGTGCTCTTAAGAAGACATGGGCTATAAGAAATTGGGATTAACCACAGAGAGTTGAAGGGAATTGTCAGGATGATAGTGAAGAGAAGTCCTGGGATTACAGCTGTGCAGCTGGCCCAGAGAGCAAGTCGTGCAAATGAAGCAGGAAGACAGAGGGTTCTGGGGAGGATGTTTCCGGGAATTTTTTTTAGATAAAAAAGACTGATTAATTTTCTGGCATTTGAGTATTTGGAAAATGAAAAATATTTTGACTGATCTCATAGAGTAAATGGAAGAATATAAAATATAGGTTACAGAGAACAATATTTCATAAGTGATCATATTGTAAGTATAGATTATTGATACATCAAAAATTAATATAACTATATTGTAAGGATATATGTTTTTGGGGTGCAAGTTAAGATATGGAGTTTAGTGGTGTAAGAGAAGTAAATTCTCATATACTATATTAGGAGTTAGTAGATGGTTTCTAAGCCAGTCCTGGTGGTCTAGTGGTTAAGATTCGCCATGGCCTGGGTTCCTTTCCTGGTCAGGGAACCACACCATCCATTTGCTGGTTGTCATACTGTGGCGGCTGCAGGTTGCTGTGATGCTAAAAGCCATACCACCGGTATTTCAAATACCAGCAGGGTCACCTATGGTGGACAGGTTTCAGTGGAGCTTCCAGACTAAATAAGACTAGGAAAAAGGATTTGGCCCCCAACTTCTGAAAAAATTGGCCATGAACAAAAACCCTAGAATAGCAGTGGAGGATTGTCTGATACAGCGCCGTAAGGTGAGAGGATGGCTAGAAGACCAGGTCAGGTCTGCTGTACAGAGTCGCTCGGAGTCAGAGTCGACTGACGGCACTAACAACAATGATGATTTCTAAAATTAATAAATTAAAAAACAGCAGTATAAACATTATTTAGAAGTATGGAAGTAAACACCAAGAGAAACAGTTTAAAAAAGATGAAGCTTATTTGTTTTTAATGAATGAAATTAGGAGAAGAGGAGCTGTGGGTCAGGGGACCACTATTTTTCACTTACTGATCTTTTGGTTCTGTTGGATTATTTTTAAAAGTGATAAAAGTGTACACATGCATTACTTAATAAAGCTAAAAACCAAAACTAAATAAATATTAATAAGTTCCTTTAAGGAGCATTAGGATTTAAGTGTCCCCAGTAAAAGGGAGTCAGATATAGAGAAAAAGAAACCTAAGTTTACTTTTTGTATTTAAAAGGACTTTTAAAAAAATAAATTTGTTTATTTATTTTGTTGTTGTTGTTTTATCCCAGGGCTTCAAAAACAAACCAAAAAAGATGGGTCACATAAAGCCAGACTTGATTGATGTTGACTTAATCAGAGGTAAGTTCTAACTTGGTTTATTTGTTATATATATTATTACATCATTTCATAGTGGTACTAAAGATTCTTTTTAGATATCTTCCCTATGTGATGGTATGCTTTAATTTCCAAAAGTAATATTCTTCACTCATCATTCATGCTTTAGCATTTTTTTCCCTTTGCTTTAGTACTATGTGGCAATATAAATTACATGGTTTCCGTAAGAGGAATGAACTTGGAGACTTACTGTTGTCTAATTAAGAACAATATATTGTATCATATTCAAGTAAGCCTGACTTATTTTGAGCTCCTGTCCTAGTGATTGAGGCAAGAAGTTATTATATTTAACGAGCATCTAAGAGGATTCTTTTGAACCGAACAGGTTATGTGCTGATTTTTGCTCTCACCACTTTTAATATAGTATTGCAAGCGGGCATTAGCATAGTGTATATAAATGTTTGATGTTTTATTTTATTGTGTGTTTAAAGGCTCAACATTTGCCAAAGCCAAACCTGAAATTCCGTGGACATCTCTGACTCGGAAGGGGCTTGTTCGAGTTGTATTTTTTCCCTTGTTCAGCAGTTGGTGGATTCAGGTTACCTCCTTAAGAATCTTTGTTTGGCTGCTACTGCTTTACCTCATGCAAGGTAATTGGAGGAATTGGAATGAATTATGCCAGTTTCTTTTTGAAGCTTTTGTTATTAGGTAAGGCAGGCCTTACTGTTCTTACATTTATCTTTTCACCTGATGGTTTAAAGTACAAAGAAATGAAGGGACATATGCCATTTGGAGATCATCTTAAATTTGTTTGCTCAGAGAGAGCAAACACGATTGTATACTCTCCTCTCTTGAATTTCTTTCCACCTGTCTCGCTGGCCAAGCCTTTTCAATCTTTCCTTCTGTCTGACCTTTGAATATTGAATTACGTCAAGGTTGGATCTTGGATTCTCTTCTCTAGGTACTCTTGTCAAGCCCCATTGCTTTAAATATATTGATACACTAGTGATTCTCAGATTTATATGTTCAGAGCAGCTCTCTGCTGAACTTCTGACTTGTAAATCTAACTGCCTGCTTGACATTTCCATATGGAGATTTAATAGGTATCTTGAACTCAATTATGAGTTATCTTAATTATAGGTAATTATAAAGAATTATAGGTATCTTGAACCCAAAATGAGACTCCTGATTTTTTTTTTCCAGACTTTTTTTAGGTACAAACTTAGTCCTCTTTAGGTCTTCCCTCCTTTCATTAAATGAAACCATCAACCACCCAGTTTTCAAGTGAAAAATTGTCTTCCTATTCTACTCTACCATCACCTCTCACATACAGTCTGTCACCAAGTTTGTAAGTTCATCTTTCCAAATATGTCTTGACTCTTTCTTTATCTCAGTCTGTACTGCCACCATCCTAGTCCACAGCACCAGCATCTCTTGGCCTAGACCCCTGAAATCACATCTACTCTGAGCCTTCTTTCTACCGACCATTCTTTTCACAACAATTAGAGAAATCTTTAAAAATGGAAACCATATCATGTCATTTTCCTGCTTAAAACCCTTTAGTGACTTCTCATTACCCTTAGAATAAAAATCCAAACTCCTTACCATGGCCTAAAATGCCCTATCTAATCTGTTCCCTGCTAACCTCTCAGATGTCATGTCTTACCACTCGCCACCTTGCTCACTCTAGGCATAATGGCCTTTTTTCTATTCCTCACACAGAGCTTTTCTTTCTGTTTGAAACAGTCTTAAGACTTTTCACATGGCTGTCTTTTTTCTCATCTTTAAGATCTGAGCTAAGGTGTAACTTTCATAGAGAGGCCGTCCCTATTTTTACTTACCATTCCCCAGTCACTATCACAGGAATTTATTTTAATTTCTGTATTAATCATCACTACCTGATGTTGTTTTTCTCTTCTCACTATGTGTAGAGACCCAGTATATTCTCTTTATCACTATATCTCCATTGCCTACTAGGAATATTTTGTGCAAGTCAGCACTGTATACCACGGTTATACCTGTGCAAAAGGACATGAATTAGAACAAGGAGTAGATGAAGGTTGGGTTAGGGGAAAGGATTTGGGGTGATTTTTGTCTTCTTTTGTCAGTGTCAGTTTTTTTGAGTTGTTTACATTATAGAGTGAAAGATATATGTATGAATTTACAGATCGAAAACTTTAATTTTTTAAGGTTAGGACAGTGCCATCTGATAGAATTTTGTGATGATGCAAATGTTCTATGTCTGCACTGCCCAGTACAGTAACTGTTAGCCACATGTGACTGTTGAGTATTCAGAATGTGATCAGTGTGAATAAGCAACTGAATTTTAACTTTTATTTAATTATAATTGTCTTCATAACTGTTATTTTAAAGGCTGTATAATATTCCATCATATGGACACAACATCATTTAAAACTATCATTTTAATGTCTGTATGAGTCTATGATATGGATTTACCATAAACACCTTTTTATAGCTGCTTAATATTCTGTTATACAAAAGTACCATAATTTACATAACTGTTTCCATATTATGAGCATTTAGGTTGTTTCTGGGTTTTTTTCCTATTAATAATGCCATCATGAACAAAAGTTTTCATATTTTATATTATTTCTTTAAAATTTCTTTTCTTTATTATTTATTTAGACTTTAGAATTATTTTTGCGTGATCAAAACCAAAAAAAAAAAATTTGGAATTTGGGCAAGAATCCTCCCCCCATATGGATATAGATATACATATATTTGAGGGGAATATATTTGGGGAGAAAATTGATATATCTCTCCTTTTAATCAAATCTTCTGTCACATCTCTCAGTAAAGCTTTGTAGAATTTTTTTTCTTACAAGGTCTGCTTAGATCTTGTTAAATTTAAACTCAAATTTGTTTTATTGTGGTAAAATATAAATAGGATAAAATTTATCATCTTAACTATTTTTAAGTTTACGGTTCCGTGGCATTAAGTACATTCACATTGTTATGCAACCGTCACCACTATCCACTTCCAGAACTTTTTTCATCTTTCCAAATTGAAACCTGTACCCATAAAACAATAACTCCCCAGTTCCTCCCACCTCCAGGCTCTGGCAGCCACCATTCTACTTTCTGTCTCTACATTTGACTACTCTAAGTACCTCATATAAGTGGAATCACACAGTACTTATCCTTTTGTGGCTGGCTTATTTCGCTTAGTGTAATGTCTTCAAGGTTCATCCATTTGTAGTATGTGTCAGAATTTCCTTCCTTTTTAAGAGTGAGTAATAACCCGTTGTATGTATATATACCATTTTGTTTATATATTCATCTATCTTTGGACACTTGAGAGCTTCCCAAATATTAAAGTAGAATATTTTATGTTTTTATGTGTGTTGCTGCTGCAGATATGAGGCACTTTTTGTTTTTCTTTTTAATAAGTTTTAACTGGTTATTGCTGTTACATTTGAAAGCTATTAGCTTATATTTAAAATTGTTATAGCCAGCCACTTTATTAAACTCTCTCATTAATTCTAATAGCTTTTCAGTGCTTCTTTCAGATTTTTCTAGTTATACGATCATATTATTGGCAAATAATGAAAATTTGGTCTCCTCTTTTTTCATACATTTCATTAAGTTTTGTTGAAATAGTCAACATTTTGAGAGCAGTGAGTAATAACAGTAAAAGTGGTCTTCTTTGTTTTCCTCCTGATTCAGAATGTTTCCATTAATATGACATGTGTTGGTTTTACTTATATGTTCTTTAGTATGTTAAGGAAACAGTTTATATTCCTAGTACTTTAGAAAAGATTGACATTTAAGATTAATTACAAATCAGGAACAAATGTTGATTTCTGTGGAATGCTTTTTCACTATTGGAGTCGGGCCACACTTCACAGGTTAATGCACAGTGCTTCACAAGACTGCCCTCTCTTCAGACACCAGCCTTACTATGGGAGGTCCCTAGGGCTGCCCTCACTTCTGACCAGCTGGCTACAGTTTTGAGGGCCCCCTACTCATTCTCTCAGGTTTAATAATTCACTAGACTGATTCATAGAACTCAGGAAAGTGCTGTACTTACAATTACAGTTGTATTATAGCCAAAGAATACAAATTAGAAGAAATGCATAAGGCAAAGTCTAGGAGGGTTCTAAACAGGAAGTTTTCATCGTCTTCAGGGATCTGTTACCCTTCCAGCCATGATGCGTAGCAATACCTACAGAGTATTGCCAACCAGGGAAGCTCACCAAAGCTTCCATATCCAGAGTTTTTATTGAGGGCTTATTATGCAGCTGTGATTGATGAAGTGACTGGCCAAGTGGTTGAACTCAATCTTCAGCCCCTTCCCCTCCCCAGAGATCAGGCTGATACAATGTGGCTGAAAGGCCCAACCCTCTAATTACATGGTTGGTCTTTTCCGTGGCTACCCCTACATCCTTAGTCACCTCATGAGGATACACTATCAGATATAGTCCAGGGGGCTCACTATGAATAACAAAGATACTTCCATCATTTGGGAAATTCCAAGGGTGTACAGGTTACCACCCTGGAATAAGGGACAAAGGCCTTTTACACAATTGTCAATTGAAATGATTTATATGTATGTGATCAAAATTGTATCACATTAAATTATTGGATTAAATTAGTTCAGTCAACAAATACTTAAGTGCCTACCATGTCTGTGCCAAGGACTCTTCTAGACTCTGAGACAGATTGCTTACTATCCTTCTAGCATAAACTTTACATGGTCTTGGTGAATTATTCCTTTGTTATATTGTCAAATTTACTTTGATGTGTTTCAGTTATTCATTCAACAAATATTGAGTGCCTCCTATGTGCCAGCTACTGATCTAGGTATAGCAGTGAATGAAACATTTTAGTGGTAAACTTATATGTATACTCACAAGTCAGCAAGCTCTGTAGTTTATTGTTTTGGGCTGTTATTGTTATGTTTGGGTATCAGGGTATTAGGGCATGAAATGAATTTGGTAGCTTTTTTCTCCACACAGGAATAGTTTATATAGCAATAATTATCTTTATGTCAAAGTCTGAAAAAAACTCACCTATAAAATGTATCTGGAAGTTTTTGGAGATAATTTTTTATGTTTTTCTGTTTCTTTCATCATTGGTTTCTTTGGATATTTCACTTACATATACGAAGAGCCAATATAGCATAGTAGTTAAGGCTAATGACTCTGGAGCCTGACTGCCCGTGTTCAAATCCCAGCTTTGCTAATTGCTGCCTGTATAGCCATGGGCCTTGGAGCATGGTGTTCCTCTGAGCAGAACAGAACTTCAAAGTGTCTGTATGATACAGCATCTCATTGCTCTGTGGAGGAAAGCTTTGTGAAATATCTAGATTATCATGCTGCCAGAAAGGGCTTTAGGTTTTCACTCAGCTAATGTGCAGGCAGATTGTATTGCAGGAAGTTAGGTGCCTTTACTTGTGTACTCTTTAAAATGATAGCTTTTCGTAGAAGTAGTTTGTATAGTTACTGCAATTAATTCTAAAGATAAGCCCTATTGTTTTGCATTTTGAAACCTCTTCTTTGTAGTTCTAGCACTCGTGTTATATTTTATGATGCCTATTGTGAATGTGAGTGAAGTCCTTGGACCCTTGTGCCTTATGTTACTCATGGGGACTGTCCACTGTCAAATTGTGTCTACTCAGATAACAAGGCCATCAGGAAACAATGGAAATCGGAGAAGAAGGTGAGATGAGAAACTACACCTGTAGTTGTCTATTTTCTGAGAGAGGCATCATAGAGGTTTACAAAATCTGTAATTAAATTAATGAAAAATCTTCCTCTTGCACATATATGTTTCAGTATTTTTTGGATTAAAAAAATGAATGTTTTACTTTTCACCTTTCTCCCTGATGCTAAGAAACCTTGTCATGAAATTTTAGCCCCAGGTGAGATTTTTGTCTTTCAGTACAGTTGTATAAAAGGGAAATGCCTATTCTATATTATTCTTTATTAAAATTTATCTTAATGATTTTGAAAAAGAGTTCTTTAAAATTAAGTCAATCAAAATTTGGTGAAAATTCACTATAAACAAGGATCTCAGTACATTGCATTAGTGCTGCTAAAAATTTTACCTTTTTTCATAATGTATAATAAGAATGGATTTCTAAGTGTTTTTAACTTTTGGTAAAGATTGATTTGACTTTTCTACACGTTGAATTTATGTCATGTTTTTATTGGTTATGTGCTGCGTGTGAGTTTTGTAACTATTAAAGGTTTCTTACATATATGTGGTATTGTCTTCAAAAAGTTATATATCTTTCCTCAGAATATCTGTAGATCTTTGTTTCCCTAAGCAGTTACTAAATAAGATTTTTTCACTTTGTGCAATGAATTTCAACACATTTATTGTTATTTTTGGATGTTATTTTAAAAACTTTTTTCTTTTCGAAAAAAGAAGATTCCTTAAAAATTCAGTTCAATTGAGTTAATGTTTTCTAAGGAAATCAAATGTTGTGCTGTGTCTCAGTATTTATAGGATATATTTTTTAACTGTATAGAATATCAATAAAAGTGATAGGTTGCTATTATTTTCTGTTCCCCTGATTAAAAGTGACAACTGGGTAGATTTCTGACATCCACATTTAAAGAAATTGTACCTTTTGCCTGTGATGCCTGAAAGACTCTTGGTTATACATATGAAAATTTTCCTTCTACTAGTGGTTTTGAATAGCTGTTCTATTTCTTTAAGGATTGAATGAAATGATAGCATTTATTGACTGGTTTGGAACCTGTTTTTGCCTAAGATAGAAATGTTCTTGCATAATTAATTTATCCTCATTATATGAAGTTCACTATACTTAATTTCAGATAGTAATCTGTTGGTATAATTTCCCATAGGGATATTTGGGCAGTGAGAGAGAATGTGTTGAATAAGCTGAAGTTGTTGAAATATTTTTTTGTAGAAAATTACGAAAAACTGTTAATGGTGATGGGAGCCGAGAAAATGGAAGTAACTCCTCTGATAAAGTCAGAGGAGTAGAAACTTTGGAATCTGCACCCTTTATTGGTGGTTTTTGGGGGACTCTCTTTGGCAACAGGTGGGAAGTCTTACAATGGAATTTTTACTTGATTTTGTATTCTATTTGTGTTTACATAGTATATAATCTGATTAGGTCATAAGAGTATGCAATGTAAGCATGTTATTGTGGTGTGATTTTTAAGGGTTCTAGAAGGATTTCCTTATTCAAAATGTCTCCAAAGTCTGTCAGGTTACCTATAAGTCTGGTAATCTACCATGAAAGTTTCATTCTGTTTGATCCTTAATGATTTTTTAGACCACAAGCTTACAGAAATATAAATACTTGGAAAGGGTAAATATTTTAAACCATATCAGCCAACATCTTGAGCAAAAGAAGGATTTTGAAAAGGTCAGGTATTTTTCAGTGTGAGAGCAGATACCTGTTTAGAAATGGGAGGCAGGGCGGGAGGCTGTTGTTGGTGGGCCCTAGGACCGGAAGGCAAATGGATCCAAGACAAATTCTACCTCCTTCATGATTTTTCAGGTTGTGACAGCACTAGTATGACTCAAAGAAATACTTATTTTGTCATATATTGATGATTGTGACTCAAAATAAAGCTCTTTTACAGTTCCCTTTTTGAAGATGAAGTATGTTCACATATTTTTCTAAAGATATGTTTATACTCTTTAGTTGACGTGCTTTGAGTTCTTCGTGTTGAACATTGTGCCGGTCACTGTGCACCCCTGTTCTCAGTGATTTTACCACCTACTGAGGAAGATAAGAGTTGCGGGTATGATGCAGGCAGAGCAATGTAAGAATATTATAAATGATTACATGCTGACTAAAGCCCACGCAGTTCAGCAGATGGAGTGATTATTCCGGGGTAAAGTCTTCAGCAGGAGTCATGAGGAGCTGAGACTCGCTGGGCTTTGAAGGCCAGGAGAAGGGAAGACATTCTGTGAAGTGACACAAACAGGCGTTGTGAGGTAGGGGTTGGCACTGTGTTTGAGAGGGAAAATGGAGAAGACTGTGAACCTACTTCTTGCAAGACTAAAATGTACGGTCTTCCTCTCAATTAATTAAATGAGTCTTTGGCGACTAGAGAGAGCTATAATCTGTCTTTCTATAGCCTTAGCAAGCTAGAAGCCTGAAAAATATGATTTCTGAATTATCTTGATTTCCAGAATAATATATTTTCTCCTCAGAAGAAAGTGATTTCGTGAAAGATACTACTTTCAGATAACTAGTCAGTAATCTTTCTTTCTTTTTTAAAAAATAGGATTAAAAGAGTAAAATTAATATGTAACAAAGGCACTGAAACTGACAATGACTCAAGTTGTCTGCGTCCTATCATTAAGAAGAGACAGTGTCGACCAGAGATCAGAATGTGGCAAACAAGAGAGAAAGCAAAATTTTCAGATGGAGAAAAGTGCCACAGGGTAAGATTTAGATGTATATAAATATAACAAAATCTTTTCTTTCCTGTGTAAAGCTTTCCTATTCTTAGATTCTTTGAGAGATACAAAATTGATACTAATAAGTTTGTGTACTTTGTCTTAACAAATGAAAGGAAAACAACAGGACCTGGAAAGGAGAATATCACGTAAAGACTGTAGTTTATTCCTCTAATTTCTAGGACTAGAATTTGTAACTGCATCTCCTGCTGATCCAGCCTTAGCAGTGGGCGAGTAGATTTTATAAACAGATTAGTGTAGAGGCTGCTGTGTCGTATTCCAGAGAGGCAGTGATAGTATGGTAAGGTTTGGGAAACTTTTTTCTAGATTTAGGTAGAAATAGTCTGCTCTATGTTTAAAGCTAAGTATACTTCTACTTTATAGTCTTGAAATATTTTCTCATTTGTCAGACTGTGGCATTTAGTAATTACAAAAATAGCTAATTTATTTTTTTAAAGATTGGCATCTGAGCTAACTTCTGTCGTCAATCTTCTTCTTCTTTTTTTTTTCTTTTCTTCTTCTCCCCAAAGCCCTCAGTACATAGTTGTATGTTCTAGTTGTGGGTCCTTCTGGTTGTGCTATGTGGGACGCTGGCTCAGCAAGGCCTGAGGAGCGGTGCCATGTTTGCGCCCAGGATCTGAACCAGCAAAACCCTGGGCTGCCAAAGCGGAGCACGTGAACTTAACCACTCAGGCCCGGGGCCAGCCCCCAAAATAGCTAGTAATTTTGAACCATTACTGCAACCAGGCACTATTCTAAGTGTTTTACATGTAGTAACTCATTTAATTGTTCCAACAACTCTGTGCGATAGGTACTTGTGTTATTATCATTGCCTTTCCAATGAGGAAACTGAGCCCCAGCGAGACTGAGTTACTTGCCTAGGGCACATAGCCAGTAAGTAGAAGAGCTGTGATTCAGACTTGAAGTTTGACTCGAGCCTGTGCTTCTAACCTCTGCAGAATACTCCCTCATCATTTAGGCTCTTTAGTTTCAAGAAAGTTTAATATTTTTCTTTATTGAGACCAGGTGATATATAGGTTTGTTCAGTTTTGGTTTAGTTTGCTTTTACTACTTCTCAGTTTTTACATGCTTTTTTGTTTCTATATATGCAGCTTACTAGAGTATTTTGGGCTGTCACCTGTGAGGAAATTGCTGTTCTCTTTGTAGGAGGATTTTAGGCGTGTGGGTAATGGGATTTCAGATGATCTGTCAAGTGAGGAAGATGGTGAAGCCCGGACACAGATGATGATACTGCGTAGGAGTGTGGAAGGGGCCTCCAGTGACAATGGTTGTGAGGTTAAGAATAGAAAATCAATCCTTTCAAGGCATCTAAGCTCTCAGGTAATTTTTATTTTAGTTTATATAACTATAGGCATTAACTCCTAAATCACTGAATAGTAACAAGGTATTTAACATGTTTTCCTATTGTTTGTTGGCTTAATTTTTGGCAGGTAAAGAAAACCACTACTAAGTGGTGTCATATTGTGCGGGATTCAGATAGTCTGGCTGAATCAGAATTTGAATCAGCAGCCTTCAGTCAGGTAATGTATCCTTTTGAGAGATCACTGTTCAAGGCATATTCTTGAGTGTAATATCTTTATCCATTATTTTTTTATTGGTTGTCCTAAAGTAGTGTTTGTTTGCCTGCCCCTCCCCTGCCTCCGTCTGTCTACCTATCCAGCAGCTTTTATGACTACTCACCCCCAGAAAGAAAATGAACTCTTTTTCACTTTGACTCTAATCTTAAAAGTATCATAGATGATGCTCAGAAAGAGATTCTTCAATTCCCAGATGAGGAAAAGACTACTCAATATTCACTTGGAATATGGAGTTTATTCTTAAGCATCATTCCTATCTAAGTGGGATTGACACTGAGGAGGACAGATTTTTGAGAAAGGACCCCTGAGAGGTGAGAGCAGTAAATCTCATCAGGAAAGCTAATGGGCATATTGTACGTTTGGAATATTATAATTCAGAGGTGAGCAGAGTAGATGGTGGTAGTGTGGGTTTTGTTTTGATTGACAAGGCAGTCAGGGTTGTGGAAAAACTTTCATATTTACATTGGTACTTCAGGAGAGCTGCATTGTCTGTCATTTTCTCTGCCTGATTATCCTTTTCCATGGATAATCTCTGGACGTGACTAGATCTGCAATGAAGCTCACGATATTTAGAGTAGGCAACACTTTGGGTATGTCAAAAGACTCAGCCACACCTACATCCAGGGAATGCCCTCTGGATGTGCTTGCAGGAGTCGCTCCCATCCAGGGCACCTTAGTTGAACAATCCCATGACTTGGCAATAACTTCTTAGAAGGAGTCCTTTTAAAGTCCTGCTTGTTGGAGAGTCATCAAAGTTTAACATTTAAATATAAAATGTATTATTGCTATGTGGAACTTTGTGAACAAATGAATACATGGCGATCAACTTATGAAAGCTTGCCAGCTATCACCATAGATAACTTGTTTTAATTTTATTTCAGGTATAGAATTGTTTTTAAAAATGAATGAAAAAAACATTTTTTGCTTTTTGTTTTCCTTTAAAGGGCTCTAGGTCTGGCATGAGTGGTGGCTCTCGAAGCCTCAACATGTCGAGAAGAGATTCAGAAAGCACCCGCCATGACTCTGAGACCGAGGATATGTTATGGGACGACCTGCTGCATGGCCCAGAGTGCCGGTCGTCTGTCACCAGTGACAGTGAGGGGGCCCATGTGAATACCCTTCACTCAGGGACCAAACGTGACCCCAAAGAGGATGTTTTCCAGCAGGTTTGTAAAGGCGATAATAATAATATCTAATATTTATTGTGTACTTACCATGTGCTAGGTACTGTATTATCTCATTTAAATTTATAGTACTCCTATAAGGTAAATACTATTAATATCCCTAATTGAGAGATGAGGAAATTGAGTGTATTTTGTAAGTGAAGATGTTGGGATTAGAACTCAGGGGGAAGTACTGTAGAGTTGCCCTAACCTAAATTTTTCTTCATGATCCTTTTTCTCATTATTTTCCTTAGAATGATCCTTAATGTTCATTTTTATATGAACAGAGTTATTTGAATGGTACATCAACCTCATATTATATTTTTATAGACATCACAGTATATTATATATGAATTACTAGGAAATGGTGTTGCTTGCTTGTCTAATAATGTATAATGTATAAATAATGTATAATGATGCTTTTAATTTTAGATTTTATATTAATATCATAAAATCAGATAAACCTGGAATTAGAGATTCCTTGGAAGGTATTTCAACCTTCCAACAATGTAAGAATTCATTCTACACTTGTAGAAATTCTTTTACCATCTGTCACGTGGTGATAATAGTTCCTGCTTCTTAGGAATATTGTGATGTATCTAATGAGATCATACACAGTGCTTAGCACAATGCCTGGCAAAGAGTAACCACCCAATAAATGTTAGCAGTGTTATTAACATCCCCATCGGGGGATCAGTCAGCCTCTGCTTAAATACTTCTGGATCTGTAGTGATTATTATTTTATGAGACAGCTTATTCCACTACTGGACAGATTGAATGATTAAGGAATGGTTCTTGCATCAACTTTTCAGATGTTTAATGACAATGATCATGATTCTTCTTAGTTTTTTTGTCCTTTAGGCTAAATATTTCCATAGTGACTTACAAATAGTGGGTGATGGATATTCATTTGTTTAATTATTGCATTTTCTTGATTTCTAAGATATTGATTTAGGTTACACATTTTCATGAAAAAAATCCTGCTTCATTAAATATACAATTTTTTAAAAGTAACCACAAAAAACATAGATTTTCTCATTAAAGTTTTAAGCTTCATTCTCCAATTTGCTATCAAAGTTTGAATCTAAATATTCTTTACACTCAGACTGAAGATCCATCTAAATTACATTAGCCCTCAGTAGTTATGCATAGCATTACGAAGATCTTGACCTCCATTGCACTTTTGGGATTAGAGTATAGTTTTAAGGCATATATAAAAATAACTAGGTAAGATTAAACTCAGTGTCAAACGGAATTCATCATTTCCCAATTCCCCCACCTAACCCACTCTTCTTTTATTCCCCATGTTTCTGAATGCCACCACTAACCACCAAAGGCAGAAACCTTGGAGTCATTCTTGACCCACTCTCTCCACCATGTTTCTAATTGGTCATCACATTCCCTTGATTCTACTGTATAATATTTGCGTTTTTCCATCTGTGTCACCCTGCTTGGTGTGCAGACCATCATCAGCTCTTACCTGGATCATTACAACAGCCTCTCTAGGCTTGCTCGCCTTTGTTTCATTGTCCAAACTGCAGCCAGAATGATGCTTCTAAAATACAAATCTGATGCCATTCCCCTTAAAATCCTTTAATTGCTTTTTTTTCCCCTTCTGGATTGTTTGCTTCTGTTCCTTTATTTGCTCTGATACATTCTCATCTCTGGCCATTCCTTCTCTGCTCCTCACACAGCATACTTTAAATCAACTGAACTTCCAGTTTCTGAAATGTACCATTCCTCATATGCTTCTGGGCCTTTACACAGACTGATTTATTTGCCTGGAACACACTTTTCTCCAATACCCATTCCTTCAGCTCACTCCTTTTTGTTTTTCGGGTCTTGGCTTGAGTGACACTTCTTAGACAGCCTTTCCTATATACTGCTTATGCACCCTTTCCTTCCCTTATCGTGGTGTATGATCAAACTTCTTTATTCTGTCTCCTTCATAAGTCTGTAAGTTCTTTGATGTAAGGGCCACATCTGTGTTGTTCTCCATTGTATCCATAGTGCATGTTACATAGCAGGTTCTTGATAAATATTTTCTTGGCTAAATCAATGAATAAATCAATAAATGCTCATCAGCATTATGCTAAGCATTGTGGTAGAAAGAAAAGAAATACAGCATATGGTCCTTTTTTAGACACTTATATTTTAGTTTGGGGACAAGATAATTATATGGGTAATAAGTAGAGGACACTATAAAAGCATCATTTAATTAGATGCTAATTTGTCTGATGTAGACTATAAAGGTTTTTAATTTCAGAGAAGGGCAAAATGAGTGAGGCTTCTGGTGATTAGAGAGGACCATGTTGGTGAAATGGGACTTGAGTTGGTAGTTAAAGAATAAGATGTGATATGGTCGAGGAAAATAGAGGGCTGTTTTCATTTGACCTTCTTCTCTGGAGCTTTCTAAGTTTTTCTGTGTTCTGATTATACCAGAGAAAGGCTTAAGTCCTCAGTCACTCATGTGATATCTAAGGCCTTTTAGCACCTCTCCTACCTAACTTCCTGCTACCCCTGGTATAGCTGCATTGCTCTAGAAGTACTTTCCTCCTTAACATTTCATGAATATGCCAAGCCTATCCTCGCTTCCATATGTTTAGAGAGCGAAGCAACCTTGGAGATCATGCAATCCTACCTCCCATCATTATGGAAGACATTTAGCCTTTCTCCAGGTAAAAAAAATGGCTAAGTACAGAAAAAAGGACCAGAAATCAACCTCATAGAGGTGGTAATTACAGTGATGAGCTTTGTGAGGGAGAGAATAAAATGATGAGGCTGAAATTGGTGAATGTAGCCTGATAGCTGGACAAAAGGAAAAAAAAAATCTAATGGGGAAAGAAAGAAAGAGTGGCTAGAAATACTTTTATATTTTTCTTCTCAGAACCATTTATTCTGGCTTCAGAACTCAAGTCCTGCCTCTGATCGAGTTAGTGCAATAATCTGGGAAGGGAATGAGTGCAAAAAGATGGATATGTCTGTGTTGGAAATAAGTGGCATCATCATGAGCAGGGTAAGATTTAATAAGTTTTCAGATTTTTTAAAAAAAATCTATTTAGTGATCAGCTATTTTGTAGAATATATTTAGTAATCAAAGCACTGACTCAGCTTTTCAAACACAAACATGTATTTTTAATTTTGTAGTCAGAGTCTTTACTTAGTAGTATATATATATATTTAAGTTTTTATTGAGATTATGAGTTTACAACCCTGTGAAATTTCAGTCATACATTATTGTTTGTCAGTCGTGTTATAGGTGCACCACTTCACCCTTTCTGCTCACCCCCCACCCCTCCTTTCCCCTGGTAACCGCTAATCTGTTCTCTTTGTCTACATGTTTAACTTCCACATATGAGTGGAGTCAGGTAGTATATATATTTTTATATATAAAATATATACATATATTACAAAGGTCTCTATGAGTATGATCAATTGTTCGGGTTCATATAAACCTAATTTTTAATAGGATCTAAAAGTCATAAATCTGTACATCATTTTTATTTGTACTTCTTTTAGATTTAAAAGAGATTTAGTAAATAGTATTTGATAAATACTGCTTCATAACTCCATTTAGCTATGCAATAACGATGGACATTTTAAATTAATTCCCAGGTTAATGCATATCAGCAAGGAGTAGGTTATCAGATGCTGGGAAATGTCGTCACCATCGGATTAGCATTTTTTCCTTTTTTACATCGACTTTTCCGTGAGAAGAGCCTTGACCAGCTAAAGTCCATTTCAGCTGAGGAGATCTTGACTCTCTTTTGTGGGGCACCACCTGTTACACCTATTATTATTTTGTCTATAATTAATTTTTTTGAACGATTGTGTCTTACTTGGATGTTTTTTTTCATGATGTGTGTGGCAGAGAGAACATATAAACAGGTCGGTAGAAAGTTAAGTAAAATTTCTTACCTCTGCTTTTGAATATGATTTTCCATTGAGTTGTTTTTGTTCTCTTGATTTGTTCTCTCTCTAAAAGTTAACGTGGGCAATGAAGAATTGATAAGTGGATTTTGGTATTTGTGGGTTTAACATTTGTGATGTTGGTTATTCACAAGTGACATGTAATCCGAAATTTTGCTGAGCCCATGTGTAGGACTAAGTGGCTTAGCCAGTAAGTGAACCTACCCAACTGCTTAGCACCTGCACCTCAGTGTGCCTTTGCTGTTTTTCAGCCATAGCATATGTAGTCATTCTCACAGTGAAAATGTTTCTGTGAAAAATGGTCAAGTGAGAAATAAATTGATTGAAATTTGATAAGAGTTAGGGACTGAGGGCTTAATATGTTGGTGATATGTGCAAAAACCATGATTTTGAATGGAAATGTAATTTAGGAGTAAACCAGAATTCTGTATAAAGCATTTGAGTTTGTGAAGTTGGTGATTCACAAAGGTCTCCACAGAATATTCCTTGAAAATGCCAAGAGTGTACCATGTTGTGAAGAAGTATATTACTGTGTAATGTGCTTTGGAAGCAATAGGGTAATGAGCTATTAACAGTTTTTTCACTGCCTTCGTGATCACTGATTAGAATTTCATCTTTTTAATATTTTCTATATGCTGGGAATATTGTTTACAATTATATAAATATACACACAGAGAAGCATATGTACATTTCACTTTGTGATTTTTTTTTTAACCTCCTCCAGAGATTTTTATTTGCAAAACTCTTCAGCCATATTACTTCTGCCAGGAAAGCTAGGAAATATGAAATACCTCATTTCAGACTTAAAAAGGTGGAGAACATTAAGATATGGTTATCACTGCGTTCCTTTCTAAAGGTGAGTTTTATTTGACTAATAATAGAATATACACAAGAATATGCAGAAAACATGCTCATTGAAATTTCTGGCAGCAGATACTCAATAGGCAATGTAGTTCTGTGTGCTGGACAGATTATATCAGTGGCTGCCAGACTTTCTGGACACCAAGTGGGAAGTGATCTGTCTGCAAAGCTGGTAGAGATAAGTAAATAAGATCTTAGAAAGGGAAAAGAAAATTTAAATTTTTAGGGCAGAGTGATAAACTGAATACTGTATCTTTTTCTGACTTCTTGGGAAGTATTCCAGCTGAAAATATGTCAGTGAATCAGTCACACCCTTAATTTGGAACAGCATGGATTTCGGTGCTTAATTAAAGTGAAGATGTCCAAAAGATATTAAAATTCTGTGTCAGAATCTTCTTATTAACATTTGTCTTCACATTAATGTATTAAAGTTCGCTTGTCTAAAACATTAACGTCTGTGTCTCACTCCACAGAGACGGGGACCCCAACGTTCCGTTGATGTGGTCGTGTCTTCAGTGTTCTTACTGACACTTTCAATCGCTTTCATCTGTTGTGCCCAGGTAAGAGCTTCACAATGTTTTAATGAAAAATAGAAATTTTCTTATAGGGTACATTTTCTATTAAAATAGTTCAGTGTGTGTGTGTGTGTGTATTTTTTTTTTTTTGATAAAGAACAGAAATTTAATTCTCACAGCTCTGGAGGCTGGGGAGCCCAAGATCAAGTGCCAGCAAGGTTATGTTGAAGTACATATATTTTTAATGTGTCTAAATATCTTTTGCTATTTTGAATACATGTTAATTTTCCTAACTTTTGAAATGAGAATAAAGGTAATTTTGAAGTCTTTTAAGTCACTAAGATCACTCTAATTTGATTTTAGTTGGTAATTTTTGATTGATAATAAAGCTATCATGATGGTTACAAAATAGCGATTTTTCTAACTCCATCATTCCTTCTACATTTATTGGTTGTCACTCTAAGGTAGACTTTTCCTTTCTTTCCAATCATTTATTTATTCATTCATTTATTTATTACACTATGGACTCATGTATTCTTATTTTTATCCAATGGTTTATAATCTATTACTATATTTGTTTTGATGTCTAAATTGTCCCAGATTTGGCCAGTGGGAGACCCTTGAAACTCCTTCCTGTGTCCTTTTGACAGGTCCTTGTATTTTTTTTTTTTTTTTTGGCACTTCTGTGCTTTCTTCATTACAAGAAGTTACAAGCTTATCTCGTACTTTCCCATTTATTGAGTTTTAACTTAATTCTATTGTGGTCAGAGAATATACTCTGAATGTTTTCAGCCCTTTGAAGTATGTAGAGAGGCTTGCTTTATTATCCAGCACATGGTCAGTTTTATGAAATTTTCCATCAGCACTTTGAAAGAATTTGTATTCTGTCGTTTTGGGGAGCAATATTCCATATATGTAAAGTAGTCCAATAGTTGCATTGCTGAAATCTCCTATATCCTTATTCATTTTTTTGGTCTGCCTATTCTGTCAGCCATTGATAGAGGTGGGTTCAAGTCTACTATGATGGTGGATTTATCCTTTCCTCCTTTTATTTCTGTCATTTTTTGCTTCATATATTTTGAAGCTATGTAACTAGATGCATACAGATTTAGAATTGTTATCCACCTTCTTGGTGGATTGACTTTTATGTCCTCTTATTTTTTTCCTCAATCGAGGATCCAATTCTCAATCTAGAATCACATATTGCATTTAGTTTTGATGTCTCTTTAGTGTCCTTTAATCTGGAATAGTATCAGGCTTTCTTTATCTTTCAGGACCTTATGAAATGTCTCCATTTCTAATGTTTCTTAAAGTCTACTACATTTGGTATTAATTTAACTATACCAGCTGTCTTTTGATTGGTTTTTGCATGTTATATCTTTGTCCACTCTCTTTCACTTATTTTCTTTTCATATTTTAGTTGTATCTCTTGTAATCATCATAGTCTTTTTCAATTGCTTGTTTCTTAATTCATCCTTACGGTCTTAGTGTTTTGGAGTACGTAGCCCATTTAAACTTAGTGTAGTTACTATAACTACAAATACTATTTTTTCCTATTTGGTCTACCTGTTAATTTGCCTTTTCTCCTCCTTTTCTTGCCATGTTTTATTAATCAGATATTCTTTAATATCCCATTTAATCCTGTTAACTTGTTATATGTTCTTTTACTACCGCTGACCCCAGAGATTATGACTGACATCCTTAGCTTATTGTAGTATAATTAAATTATTAATTTACCACTTCCTTGATAATGCTAGGACCTTAGAATACTTTATCTCACTTACTCACTTTTTGTGTTATTAGCATTCTTCATTTTAATTTTACATATATTTTAAACCCACAAGGTATAATTATTGTTTTTTGTAGTCAATTATTCATATATATTTACCTACATATTTACCCTTTCCATTGCTTTTCATTAGTTCCTGCATTTCTGTGTTTTTGTCTGGGATTACTTTCCTCCTGCTTAAAGAATCTGCGGATGATGAATTCTCTCTTTTTGTTTGTTTGAAAATGTCTTTTATCAATTTCATGTTTGAAGGGTATTTTCACTGGCTATAGATTTCTAGGTTGCCAGTTACATTCAGCACTTTTAGGATTCTCTTGTCTTCTGATTTCCGTATTTTATCTTGAGAAGTCAGCTGTTAGTCTTATTGCTGCTCCTTTAGAAGTAATGTCCTTTTTCTCTGGCTGGGTTTAAGAGTTTTTCTTTGTGTTTGCTTTTATAGCAGTTTGGCTGTGGTTTGTGCATTAGTTACTTATTGCTGCTGAAGAGGTGAGCCTTGGTTGCTGCTACTTGTTACTTTCCTCCCCTAGTTACTACTAATTGGCAGGGGTGAACACCTGATCCAGACTAAGCTAAATGTATTCTCTCTTTTGGAAATTAGAACTGAGAACCTGAGATATCAGTGGTGGACTTTGGAGAAGAAAGGTCAGTGGGGCCAGTAGGGTGCTATGACAAACCAAAGCTGGAACAAGTCAAAGTTAGGGGGGAGCAGTAAACAAGGGTCTTACGAGGCCATGGAATTAGTAAGAAGAGTGGCAGTGGGAGCCCCTGGCCCAGTGGAAGGGAAATGGAGACGGCACTTGCTCAGTGAATTCCTGTTTTTCAAAAGCTCAGCATTTGGTTTTTGTGAGGGTTTTCTGTATATTTTTTCAATAAATTTCATTTTTACCTTGGGCTTACTTGCGTAAATTTCTTTACTTTTCAGTCAACAAAAACTTTTACCAGAAAACTCGTGACACAGGGTGCATTCTATAGCTGGTAGCTGCTGCTGTTCAGATCCTAAAGTGGAGTCAAGGACTGATCTTCAGCATTTTCTAGTCGTATCAGTGGGATGGGCTGCCTGTTTTAGGGAGCTCTTCTAGTTATAATGCATAGTTAGTACTTTGAAGAAGGGTCACCATATAATTGTGAGTGGGCACACTGGTAGGTAAAGAAGCTGGAAGTGCGTTTGTCTGATTTTACTTATGATGTTTTCCTCCTTTGTTACTTCTAGACCCTTGCTGTCTTTCATACAAAGGAGAAAATCTGGGAAACTGAGAGAAATACATAATGACTAATTAAATAGATAACACTTCGAGTATTAAAACTCTTCTGCTTTGAGTATTAAAATAGTGATATCTTGTAAATGTTTTGAAATTGCTAGAGTAAAGGAGTAATTATAGATTTTAAGACAAATGAAAAGCATAACTTTTTTTGGTTCTTTATATAGGTTCTCCGAGGACATAAAACTTTCCTGAATGATGCTTATAACTGGGAGTTTTTGATCTGGGAAACAGCTTTACTACTTTTCTTACTGCGCCTGGCCTCATTGGGATCTGAAACCAATAAGAAATACAGCAATGTTTCAATATTACTTACTGAACAGGTATTGATTGGTCCCTGTCAGTTTGGTTCAGTGGCATAATAAGATTTGTGCAGAAGATTCAGGGTTGAGTATAGATTCTGTCACCTTCCAGCTATATGACCTTACAAGTCACTTTGCCACTATGTAATGTTTCCTCCTTATAAAATGAGGTTGATATCTTCCCTACCTGCTCCCAGGATTGTAAGAATTCAGATCTAATGGACTGAAGATACTTTATATTTTATAAAGGCATTTTTATTGGTGGTAATGGAGCATGCTTTTAATCTCATATTCTACATCAAGTGTTAGATCTTTAGAGTACTTGTCATTTAAGTATGTTTCATAAGCTTCTTGTATTTCTTCATTTCAGCTGTAGAATCCATTCAGTGTTTGGAAATCCTTGCTCTTTAGTATGTGAATAGATACTAGATTGGGAAATATTTCTTATAGATACAAAATAATAGAAAGTTGTTTTATTTTGTTTTTAATTTCATGTTTATCCATAAGTTTTAAACAAAAACATTTGGTATCATTAGATTTTTTTTTTTTTGCCTTAGAATTTTGATGAAGAATTCTTCCTATAAGGGAAAAAATAAGGCATTAGTAAGTTGAAAGTAGCTATCCTCTTCCATTCCGTAAATGCTTAATGAGGATGTTAGATTATTTGGGGGAGACCAGGATGAATAAGATACAGTTTTTGAATGCAAGGAGTTTACATGTTAATTATTATACTATAATTAATATTAAAATTTTCATTGTTTTGATATTTAAATTGCTTTATCATTATTTGTTTTCTTCAATAGATAGCTTTTCTTTGCCAAATGTGACTGATTAGGGATGGGGGTACGTGACATGTGTGCTCTGTAGAAATAGCTGCTGGAATTTCAAAATTTATTTTACTTGAAAATATAACCCTTGAAATGTGCCAGATTTAATACAGCATACATATCTTTTTCTATGATATTTGCCTTAATCTCTATTCCTTCCCTTAGATTAATTTATATCTTAAGATGGAAAAAAAGCCGAATAAGAAAGAACAGCTTACTCTAGTAAACAACGTATTAAAGCTGTCCACCAAGTTGCTGAAAGTGAGTAATATCCTCTGATACACTTTTACTACCATTTAAATGAAATCGATGCTGTACTTCTTGGAGAAGACCCCAGTAACAGATAGATGCCAGGCTGTGGAGATTCAAAATGCCAACTTGATAGTTTTGGGTTAATGACTGTATAAGAAAAATTTCCCATCTTGTTACCCAGGTTCTGCTGATTGCTGATGTCTGTCACATTTTAAATTACATTTTTTAAAGTCACAAATAACATATTGCTTGAATCCACCTTAAAAATCTTAGCTGGGGGAAAAGTAAGTGAGAGTTGATTACAGGTTTTTTGAAGGTAGCTATTGAATATTAAGGAAAGACGGCCTTAAGCAGTCATCTTCACCCAAGACTTAAAACCAGCCCCAAAATCACTGATACTTATCGAAAAGCCGTGTATTTCCTCTCAGTTCTTTCATGTTTTTGTAGGAGCTGGACACACCATTTAGACTCTATGGACTGACAATGAATCCCTTAATCTACAATATCACGCGAGTAGTTATCCTTTCTGCTGTCTCGGGTGTTATAAGTGATCTTCTAGGATTTAATATAAGAGTAAGTCTGACTACCACCCCATAACATCTGCCTTAGTCTGAAAAATTACCATATATAATAATCTTTGCGCTTCACACTTTGTGTGTGCGCGTGTATGCACATGTGTGTGTGAGACTGGCATGGAAATAACTCTTGTGGTAAAGAAATAGACATTGATTGGTGGTCCACAGGCTTCTCAGCTTAGGTTTTCTCATTTTACACAAGTACCTTCGACTGTGCTCTTCAATGGAACAAAAAATCAAGTTTGAATCTCATGTCAGTTTAATAGCATGTGCTGCGTAAAGGTTGTCCTCTGATCCAGGGAAATGTACAGAGGCAGAATGAATGAAAACCAAAACCCACGAACGGCAGTATGTCATTTTTGATCCTGAAAATTGTTAATGTTTTTTTCTCTATGGTGTTCTGTGGTTGCTATTGCCAGAGTTGATACTTTTTCTTTTTATGTAAAGGGTTCTTGGTTCATAGTCATGTAAGTATACCTATAAACCCCAACCTATTTGTCTTAAGACTAACTTATTTTGGTGATTTTCTTTTCTTAGCTGTGGAAAATTAAGTCATAAGCTGAGTCATGTGCCTGGACTCTCTCCCCTTGCTGACATCAATACTTACCCATTAAGGAAAGCGATGACTGCAGAAACCATGGGATACCACCTTCTTCTTCACACACAGAGGGGACCTCGGCTCCGCCTCATCTAACGAATGTGTTTGTAAAGGAAGAAATCCTTTTCCAACTGAGTGTGCATTCTAAAAACCTGTATTTTCATGGTTTTCAAACAATATAAATAGGAGATAAAGACAGTGTGTTATGGTAACATAAGGTCAACTTTCTAAGTTAGGAAATTTATTCTGGGCATTTCAGTGCTGTGACAGTTCTATTTACTAGAAATAGTTTTTTTGGTGACTATGGTAGATGTCCAAAGCATGAAGCAAATATCCTTTATTGGAAATATGCAAATTCAGTACTTTTCTATTATAGTCTATAGAATTGGAGATTTCATTTCTCTAGCAAAGAGAGATCAAATTTAAACTATTTTAGATTGAACCCAAATAAAAGAACTTTATTGGAGAATTTCAGTTTCTAGGATTTTTTTGTTGTTGAAGGAAAAAAAAAACCTTGTAAACTGTGAGTTTCTGTTAAACTTTGGAGAAATTTTTAATTAGTTTATAATTTTGAAGTTAACTATATAGTTGTTGGTGAAAGAGTTTGCATATAATACGCTACGTAATTCAGCTTGAGATATTTAAGTATATGCAAACTCATCCATGTCCATCATACAACATGGTTTCCGTTTAATCATCTGAGCTATGTTTCCTATCACAGTACTAAGTGAAGCATTAATAGTTTATATGTTGTGCAACTTAATGTATCCAACTCTCAGTACAATTTCAGGTCCTCCATGTCCAGCCAAGCTATGCCTTTGATGATTTGGGTTCTCTTATCAGCATCTCCTATTACATACACATGCAAATATGTATGTCAATATAAACTATAGTAGTCTACATATAATTTTTGCTCATTAAATTACATGCTTTGAAGAATTCCTTGAGGTAAATTGAAAGCCCAAACATTTTATTGATAACATTTTGTGAATTTTTGAATGGAAATCATTTAGAAACTTAATTATTACATGTAAAGTATGTACTCATGCAAAATCAGTGTATCAGTTACACATATCCTAATATGCAGAAAGATGTTTGGGGTTTAAAGATGAATTTCTTAAGAGTCTAGGGATTGAGGTCAGACCCTTCTGTGTTCATATCCTCGGCTCTGCCACTTACTAGCTTCTGTCTAAGGCAAATTACTTAACCTCTTCACATCTCAATTTCCTTACCTGTTAAATGGGGATAATAACTACCTAATAAGGTTGTTAAGGTTAAATGAGATTATCATATAAGGTACTTAGCACAGCATAAAGTACTTAGCACTTAGGAAATCCACAGTAAATATTTGTTGTTACTATTTAAAAGCCTTTAAAAATTTGTCACTGGTAGATTCCTAACTGTGAAGATAGAGACATAGGAAGCAAAGTTGCTGAACTAGAAGTGGATTAACAAAAATTTGCAGCCATTCTAAATGCTGCATAAGTGTTAAAATTTTTTTTAAAGGTAAAACCCCATTATAGTGACTTACCTTTAGAAGGAACTGTTTTGTAAAGGCACTTCAGTCTCAACAGATGGCTCCGAGAAACATGCTTTTACTGTCTCTGTGAGGAATAGCAACTGTCTCAGATCCAAGACTGAGCACAGTGCAGACTTCAGATGAAGAAAGCTGATGCCTTCATCTTTTTTCCTACCAAAAAAAAAGTTTTTATTTGCAGTCTTTACACAGTGAATTCTTTAGTTTAAATGCAGTGTTTAAAATAATTCACTCTTGTGGGTTGTTTCAGTTATCATTTGATGGTGTATAATTGGTTTAAATTATTTTTCAGTAGGTAAAGTTATATGTAAGTATAGTTGCTCATGTCAGAAACTTGGCAATCATTCTTGACTCCTTCCTCTTCCTCATACTTCACATCTAATCACCAGGTCTTTGAATAATTATGTTCTAAATATTTCTCTAATCAGTCCACTCTTCTGCATCCCCACTTCCACCGCCTTGGTCTGTCAACATCCTTTCTTTTTTAAACAAGTTTTTGCATGTTCTTGGCATCCCTCACCCCTAAGCTCAATCTGTTCTTCTCAAAAAGCTAATGTGTCCTTTCTGAAATGCAGGTCTCATCAGTTAGAATCCACTCATGGCTCACTATTACTTTGAAGATAAAAATTCAGAATCTTTTTAGGAAGGTGTACAGACCCACCCTCTTGAGAAAGATTTTTTGAATCCTTACATTTGACAGCTCTTTTTGCTGGGTGTAAAATTCTAGTGTAAGGAGGTTGTTGCTCTCCTGCCTCCTGCACTGCATCTCTCCTGATGCACAGTCTGCTGTCATTCTTATCTTTGTTTCTCTGTATTTTTTTTCTTTTTTAAACTCTGGCTGTTTTTAAGGTTTTTATCTTTATCGTTGAATTTGTGCACTTTAATTATAATGTGCATTGGTGTAATTTTCTTCATGTTTTTTGTGCTTGGGGTTTGTTGCACTTATTTGTTCTGTGGATTTATAGTTTTCATCAAATTTGGAAAAACTTTGGCTATTTCTTAAAATAAGTTATCTATACTCCACTCTCACCTACCTCTTCTAGGACTCCAATTTATTTGTGTTTTAAGGCTACTTGAAGTTGTCCCAACAGCTTACTGATGTTCTGTACATTTTCCCAGTCTTCTTTCTCTGTCTTTAATCTTGGATAGTTTCCATTGCTGTGCCTTCGAGTTCACTGACCTATTCTTCTGCACTAACTTGCTGTTAAACCTACCCAATGTATTTTCATCTATAGAACTTCAATTTTTTTTATATATCTTCCGTATCTCTTCGTAACGTGATATTTCTTTTCTCTACCTCATTTAACATAGTAAATATAATAAATAGAAATAGTAAATAAGGACATTAAAACAGCTATCATCTGTCATTTTGGGTTTTTTTTTATTGACTGACTTTCCCTCCTCATTTTGGGTCATATTTTCCTGCTTCTGTGAATGCCTGGTAGTTTTTTATTGTATGTGAATTTTACATTGTTGGGTTTTGGATTTTTGTGTGTTATGTGTATGTTCTTTTAAATACTCTTGAGCTTTGTTTTGGAATGCAGTTAAGTTAGTTGGAGACAGTTTGATCATTTCAAGGCTTGCTTTTTACCTTTGCTGGGTGGGCTAGAGCAGCCTTTAGTCTGGGGCTGCTTTTCTCCAGTACTGAAGCAATATCCTCCTGAGTACTCTGCCTGATGCCCTGTTCGTTATGAGGTTTTTCCAGGTTGACAGTGGGTACACAGACTATTCCTAACTCGAGAACTTTTCTGCTTGCTTCTTTTTGCTTATTCTTTCCCTGTTGTTGGATGTGTCCTTATGCTGATCAATACTTACCTGAAGACTTGAAAGGAACCCTCTGCGTGTTTTTGGAGCTCTCTCCTTTCTATGTGGCTGTCTTCTCTCTGGTACTCTGCCCTGAAAATTCTAACTGTCCTGGCTCCCCAAATTCTTAACTCTGTCTCCTCAACTCAGCAAGACTGCTTGGTTCGGGTTGGGTTCCCCCCTCCCACACCACAGCCTAGAATCAGTAATCTGGGGCACTCACTGGGCTCACTTCGTTTAATTCCCCTATCCTATACTGCCTATCATCCAATTTCTAAAACCTATTTTTTTCACATATATTTTTCCATTCTTTTCAGTTGTTTGAGGTGGGAGAGTAAATGTTTTTCCCACCTTTGTAAATGAAACAAAGTTTGCCCAACTGCTCAAGCCAAAGGCTTAGGGTTTATTCTTGGTTCTTCTCTTTTCCTCCACATCTAACCCACCACCACGCCGTGTCAGTTCACGATTCCCACAGCTGCCAGGTTAAGCCACCTTCACTTTCACTTTCACCTGGATTACTATGCTGACCCACTGCTCCTTTTCCATTCTTGCCTCCTACAGTTGGTTCTCCACTACATGAATGAACTTAAATATATCAAAGTCTATCATTCACACTTAAACCCTTCCTGGCTTTCCCCGTGGTGGGCTTCAAGCCCCTCCATTATCAGGCCTGCCTCCTTTTCCAACTTCATCTCTTTAATACCATACAACCACACTGGCCTCCCTCTGTTCCTCCATTATACCAAGTTCTTTCTCATACCAGTCTTGTGCCTGGAATGTTTTCTTATGTTCTCCCCTGAATGGCTTCTCAGCTGTCAGTTCCTTAGCAGGGCCTTCTCTGATGACCCTAGTTAAAGTAGTTTCCCCTCTTGTCAGTTAGATGGCCCTGTTCATTTCCTTCATGGCACTTATCACAATCAGATTACCTTTTTTTCCTTCCTGCTGAGCAAGATGTGCCCTGAGCTAACATCTATGCTGGTCTTCCTCTTTTTTGCATGTGGGTTGCCCCCACAGCATGGGCGCTGAGGAGTGGTTTAGGTCTAGGCCACCAAAGTGGAGCCCACCAAACTTAGCCACTAGGCCACAGGGCCAGCCTCATAATCAGATTATCTTGTTTATTTTTTGCCTAGTTGTTTCTGTCCTTCCCCACTAGAATATAAGCCTCTTAAGGCAGGGACTTTTTTGTTCATTCCTAGGTCCCCTGAATGCAGAACAGTACCTAACCCCATAAAAGGTACTTAATATAAATGTGTAGAATGAGTGAAGAAAAGACCTCAAGTAACTTACCAGTCATGCAATTTTTTTTCTATTAGGATGGAAGAGTTGTAACTTTGTGGTTCTCCTACCCTCAGTGCTTCATTTATCCCTGTATGATAATTTCTAGGAACGTGGGCTTTTGTTTTGATCTCCAAAAAGGAGTGAAATATAATATACTTTGGTAATAGTTACCTGTTACAGAAAACTAAGATTTAAAAACAGAACTAGATTAGGCCATTCATACATTTAATTGGAATAGTACTAACCATAGAAGGATAATAAAAAATACCTGTTCACTTAGTTTTATAACTTGTTACGTTGGAAAAAATGATCCCTCCTAAAATTGCTATGGAGGTATAGCCTCAAACTTCTTAAATATGTACATTATAGTTCATGTATAATATAAACTAAACACTTTGAAGGGTTGAATAACCAAATACTTACCTAATTGGAGTATGGTTTTCTTGACTTTCAGAAACATGTAGAAAAATTCTAAATACCAGGATGTCTCACAAAGTATAAGCTTACGGGTCTATGTTTTTATGTTTGGTTCATTGTATTTAGAGGTAAGTGGACCTGTGCATTATAAAAATAACACTCTTTCAAATTAATGAGATTCACTTTTGAAATTTTTTAGATATACACACTCATAATGGGCCAAATGGGTCTCACTCTCAAATTTATCATTTGGGATTATCAAAAAGTAAATTCATCAGTCTCATCTATACATGTATTGACTAGTTTAGTCATTCAAAGTAATCCTTTGCTTCTTACAGTTACTGGTGCCTATCTTGAATAATGAAGTTTGAATTTCACAAATGTGCAATAATTCCATACCTTTCCTGTAGCATGTCCTGAGCCCTAAGCTGCAATAAGGATTACTCAAGGTCAAGGTAACAAATGACTGTTGTTTATGGACAAAATAAGCCTCTTGATTTGTGTATTTGCTAATAGTTCTGCTTGACTTTAATGCACACATTGTCAAAGAGATGAATACCCACCAGATTCTTTGTCAAAACGTAAGTTTAGGCTGAATTAAATCACTTGGCTATGTTTTTGTACTTTAATGTACATGTGAGAAAGATTCAGAGTTCTCTAGCAGATAGAATTCCACTCTTCATAAGCCTTCATACTCCCTTCTTATACTTAAGGCTTTATTTGCATAGCACTATTGAAAACAGATCCAAGTTAGTGGATATCTTAAACTAATTCGGTTAACTAAAGCAGAGTTTATAGATTTCATATAATAGTTATGGTGTGCTTTAAACAAGTCGTATTGCTGATAAACCTTAACAGCATGACCAGTAAAGAGCTGCCTAAATAAATAAATCTCTTATTGTTTAAAAAGCACAGATAGCTCTTAGGCATTGGAGCATGCCATGATGATGTAAAAAGTTACTCCGATGTATTCTTCATACCAGACTGAACATCACGTCTTGTGACTGAAGGCCAAGTTTAAACCAGTGTTCCTTTAGTTCCAGGAGCACACTATGGACTAAGCTGCAGCTTAAACAAACACATCTTCATGGAGGTCATTAGTCAGATTGTCACACAGTTTAACTAATTCGAATACTCCTTGCTTTCTTAAAACCTACTTTTCTTTGAATGTTGGACATACTAAACATGAAATTCTTCATTTGTCCACATGGTTAAAAGCATTTGGCTTTTCATATGTGAGAATATCCTATTAAAAAAGGAAATAACTAAGATATTATCATGTAGAAATAAAAAGCCAAATGCTTTTCTGTGTCTAAGAACTGACTGTTCAAAAGCTACTTGGTCCATAAAATTTAACGTTACTAGGTTAGAAGAAGACAATATTACAAAATCTTAGTCTCTAATCTCTCCAGTGAGACAATGTAGCAGCAGCCCAGAATTTCTTTGCTATTGTGACCAGTAAGAAAATATGACCCTTAAAACAACAAAACTGTTTTGCTGCCACTTTCTGCAGCCTTTGCTGTGACACACGTCTCTACTGCGGGGCTCGGGAACTACGGGCTTGGGTTTTCTTTTGAGCGAGTTCACGCACTGCTAGGTAGGAAATTACTTGCCCCCTCAAGAGTATTAAATTAACCATGTTTGTCTTGAAATAGGTTTTAGGCATTATTAATAACAAGAATTAAATGAAATCAAGTCAAAACAAACACTTCATTCTAAAAGTAAGTATAACCTATAGTAAATAAATGATTTAAAAACAATGTGAAATGCCATAGTCTGATGAAATAAAGTTTTGTGACTTTGTGGTAACTGGACTTCCACTATTATATCTATTAGAAATGTCTAGTAACTGAATTTCTAATAAGACAAGTCCTTTTCTCTCCAACAGTATAAGAAAGGGTTTTTTTGGGTAGCAAATTATTTATGCAAAGCTATTTTCTTTACAATGAAAAGTATAAAATAGGTATAATGATATTTAACTCAAACCAATTCAAACTTTACCTGAATAGCTATGCTTCTGTCTGCATGTAAAGTCATCATTATAAGTCTTCCTAATTGTGGGACTTTGAATGTTTACTACTTGGAGGGACAAACTATGATGGGAATTAGACCATGATGAGAATTAGCTCCACAAACAGAAGGCAACATTAAATAAAGCTGACAGTAAAAGAAATGCAGGCCATAAACTGTTGTTTTTGTTTCGTTTTTTTAATATCTATATAAAAAATAACGAGCGATTTACAGATCTCTTTCTCTAATCAGAACCTCAAGTGTATATATAAAGGTACTGTACAATATATAAACATTTACAACCAGTAAGTACATCCATATTTTGCTTAGCATTCCAAGGCCACATTGCTAAGTCAGTATATAATCAGTACAGTGACAGGTTACTTAGCAAGGAAAGAGCCACATCAGACTGACAACATATGACATCAAAGTTATGTCACAGTTAACAATAAAAATAGGAGTTTTATCACTAATTGTGGACTATAGGGAAAATAAATCATTTCTGTGATACTAAATTCTTAGCATTTATCAAGCCTCCTAATTTTGCTCTATTCAAGTAGTTACAGTAGGTGGGTAAATATAGTTCCGGATGAAAATGGGATTTCAGAAATCTCACTTTGGGAAGCATGTCTTATCTACAGGGGCTGAGTCACTTGTTGTAGTAAAGAGTTTCACAGTCAGACTGAGAGGGAAGGAGTTGGACATAATGTGTTTCACAATAACATGATGAACCCAGGGTGAAGAAGAAGCGTGTTCAAATACTCCATAAAATGGCTTTATTCTGAGAATGTTCCTTTATTTATAGATGCTACTGACTTCTGCTTCAGGGACTGAAAAACCTGGATATATTTTATGGAGTTAAAAAACTCTCCACCTTCTAACAAACATCTTTAATTAGACTTTAAAAAATAACTCTGAAAATTTGTACAAGCTAAGCCGATGTTTAGTCTCCCTTTCTTGTTTTAAAATAAGTTAATGTAACTAGAAATTAAAATTAAATAAGCTCTAGCAAGCACTCTCTACCACCCCGTTTGTCCGTACTCGCTGAGCAGGTCTCACACACGATCCGCTTCTAAACAACCCAACTTGTACAGCTGCTACCAGAGGAGCTGGCACTTGATCTGGCAGTGGGCTGTGAAACTGGGTTTATAATTAAGTCCCTCCCACAATCTGTATGATATTTCGACTCTTCAAATATGTAGTATGTATTAACAACTAATGACTTAGTAGTAGGTACAAGCAAAATATCCAGAAACAGAAATTTGGTAGTTTTTCTTCAAACAGCAATAAGCAGTGTTACCACATGCTTCTTTGTGGTTTCATAATGAAATAACTGAAATAAAAGGGCGATCTGAGACGCTATTACGTCAGGGTTGGTAACAAAGCAGGAGGTGAACTCTTAATTGCTTAAAGTACTTTCTTATTTTGAACATTCAATTGTAAGTAATATCTATAACAGTTACTTAAAATACTTTATCCAGCCAAATTTAAAAAACCATAAGAAAGTGTCAATATTTGACTATATTTTTTCCTTTACAGTAGTGATGTTTTGGAGTTTTATTTTTAAACTGGGACTTCATCAGTAGCCGTTAGAAGAGGCAACTGCCATCTTTAATGATGAGTTAACAATCTCTTCTTCTGCAAAACTAAAATATTTCTCTCTGTAAACATGCAACATGCTATTGAGAATATCAACTTCCAAGCCAAACCTAATTTTTTCATTACTGTGGACATATCTGAGTGAGAAGGATAGAACAGACATGATACAGTAGATAACTTGGCACAAATATAAAGTGAGTTGTGACCACATTGTGAGTATCAACAAATGTCATTTGTTCAGACACTCATGAAGACGAGCTGCGCAGCCTGAGCAGGGCATGTCAGATGAGAGGCTGGGCATGTCAGAAGAGTGCGTGGATGCAGTTCCTTCCTGAGCATAGGGGAAGGCAGCCAGCCGAGGGGACAGGTGGTTCTTAGCAATCCTAAAGGCCCCTCATGCAGCCTCGATAATTTGATGCTCAAGTTAAAATGTACTTTATGTGTGTTTCAGAATTTCTGAAAAAATGACTTAAAAAAAAAATGCTGCTCTTTAGTAAGAAAAGATTACACCTTGGTTTTCTCTCTTTTATACTAAAGGTCACAGCCGTTTCTCGGCCACACCAGTCGTGCCTGTGGCTCTGTGTGCACTCGGCACCTTCCAGGGCCCTGGAGTTATCGGTGTCTTCTTAGCTGGAGAACCGCTTTCAGGTTTGAACCCTCCACTCTCTCTGTTTTTGTCAGCTGCCTCGAGTTCTTTTCCTTTGTGATCTTCTGGTTTGTTTAAGACCATTCTTTCTTCAGGTTCCTGCTTCCGCTTTTCTGATACTTTGACGCTTTCTCCTATTTTATCTTTACTGGAACTTGTTTCTCCTGAGGTTGCTTTCCTTCCTTGGTCATTTTCAGATGCTGCTCTACTAGTAGTGTTATCAGTCTTTTTGGCTAGAAGAGATTTTTCATCCATTCTCTTGCTCTTTTCCTCTGGAGACCTTGTTCTATTTTTTCCAGACTGACTCTGCTTCATATCTTTCCTGAGAACACCGGCTTTTTCTTTCCCGTCCCAGACGCGCTCAGCACGGTCACGAGCACGGCCCCCTCCTCTTCGACTCTCCAGCTCTAGTAATTTGGCTTCCGCACTGGACTGGTCTTTGCTTCCTTCAGTTTTCTGCTGCTTCTTTGGGCTTGAAGACTGTCCTCTGCCTTGCCGGCTGTGTTCCTGTCCAGACCCTGCCCGGGCGCCCGGCTGACCACTGTTCTCCCCTTTCCGAGGGCTGACTGATCTGTCTCGGGGTCTTGTTTTGGGCTCATTTTTTAGAGGACTGGGTATCTTTTCTAAATGTTCCTCTGAGTATCGACTGGCTGACTTTTGGGGACTGGCAGATCTACCTCTTTGTGGAATACCAGTTTCTACTTTTAAGAGATTTCTCTTGTCACTGTGCCCAAGACTGTTGGGTGGGTCCCTTTTATTCACATTTTTCTGGAGAAGAGACTGATGTTTTATATCAGACTGCTTTTCATTTAAAGTGCTTTTCTTTTCATGCACAGTGTCCTTTAATTCTTCTGCCTTTTCACATATCTGAACTCTCATTAAAGATTCTTCAATTACTGGCACATGAGACTCTTCAAACATGGAAGCAGAATGTGGAGATGGGGGAAACGGTGACTGTTCATCATAAATCACACTTGAAGATGAAGGACTATTCATATCCCAATCACCTAAAAAAAGTGATTTCAGTGGAACATTATTAAATTTTAGAATTATAAATAGGAACAGTTAGTTTTGAACTTTGGCAGCCATTCAGATTTTACTGACTGCTTGCTTAAACAGCCTGAGTACGAATATTTTATAAATAAAGTTTATATATGTTTAGATATCTCTCTATAAAGGCAGATGTATACAGACAGCTGCACTTGCACATGAAGGGTAGACAGTTTATATATCCACAAAATGACAGTATTCATTTTTCCAATTACTTATGTATAATTAGTGAGATAATACATGATATGTAAATTCTTTGTAAGTAATAAAGCCCAATAAAAAACTTAGACAAAATAAATAATAAAATTGGACCAAATTACCTGGTCCAAGAAGATTACTAATTTAGCTGTTATCACTGGATATAGCTTACAGATATGCCAAAATCACTAAAAAAGGAGACCAAACTGTGGTAACCAGAATGAGGTTCATGGGCATTTGTAAATAATTTTTCTGCATTAAGCTGTCAAATTTAATGTCAAAAGGAAACTGAAAAGTGCAGATGATAGAAGTAGATGTATTTAATAGCATCATTTTTAATTAAAAAGAAAAAAAAAAAGAAGGAAGTGATTTACAAGACATGCAAATTTACCAAGTCTTTTTAAGGAAAGACCAAGAAAAGCCCTGAAAGCCTTAATGTTGCTCAGGTTTCACGTAGGAGCACAGACCGGAAGGAGCCAAACCTGAAGAAGGAAGAGAAAAAGCCTAGGACTGTGTAAAAAAAATCACAGCGCAGTTAGCAAAGATGTCACCGGGAATGTATGATTTACAAGCAGATGGTGGAAGATAATATAGTCAGAGAATTATAGGCTGGAAGGGGACTGTAGGAAGTCATGTCTACACTTATCCCTCAAAAGCTCTATGGGGAGGAGGGGAGGAAACTAGAAGGGACAAGTACGAAGTGCTGTGCTACTTTATTTCTAGACTACTGCACTCAGTTAAAAATAGTGATTTTCAAATACTACATTTCAAAAACACGATGAAACCAAGGAAGCCTAAGATCATTACAGGAGTACAGACGTGGTCGCATGTCCAATTCCACATCTCTAGATAGGGCTATAGTAACTTATTTTTGACAAGTTCAGGCCAGAAAAGCCTGAAGTTCTTATGATACTCATTAAGAGAGAAACTTATCTTACTATAAGGAAATAAATAACATCTGGAGAGATTTCAAATGTTTTTCATGACATTTAAATCGTTTGCCTGTAATGTCCCTGTTTTTTACAGGTAAATTTCTCTACAAAAGTGACTATATGTTTTCTCTCAAAACTGCTTAATATATGTTCCATTCCAACAAAAGTCCTGCCTGAAGCCACTTATTTTATAATATTATTTATAATAACTGTGCTATATAACTAGCTTTAGATGGTTCTGGTATTTACCTTTGAATTAGCTGGTAAAATATCTATCCCTCCAAATAGATACTCCTTTTCCTTCTGCTGCCCCCTCCCTAACACACTCTTAACCTTTCAGCTCCAGGTGAGCCACCTCACTTACCATGGTCAGGTATCAAGCCAGTGCCTGGCCTCAAAAGAAGAAGAACTTTATTTCCACCGGCCTGGATGAGCTCGATTGCTCGAGTGTGTGTGATGCCCTGTGTAGGTTCCCCATTGATTTCAACAATCTGGTCACCAACCTGGACAGAGAACATTCACAAGAACAACATGAAACCATGCATCCTTCTTCAGTTCTGCTTCTGTCAACTCTAGAGCCACTCAGCCTTGCTGAGTGACTCTCTTTCACTTGTAAAATATTTAACTTGTACACAGTGGTGGTAGCAATAGGAAGAGACAATGTCTAGTTTTATTTACTCTATAAAATCCTACAGGGGAAAGTTTTATATGACTGGTAAGCAGGATCTGGGTATCTCGAAATCACAAATCAGATTCTCAGTTTTCCACCAAAGGCTAAGTGGTGGAAGGGGTGAAGTCTCTATGATCCACATGACACCACAGGGCTGTATCTGAATGATCAGCCCATGAGGGGTACTTTTCAACTTGAGCTGAATCTTGAGTTTATTTCCTAAAACCTGGGCAGGTGGCTCCTTATCTTTGAAGCCTTTCCTGACCTTCAGGGAGAACCGCCCACTCCTTCCTCTGTGTTGCCCATACACCCTGTACACATATGAGCCATCAGATAAGTAAAATATTCATAGATTAAAACTCTGAAAAAATTCAGCTTGGAGAACATATATAATATGAATATTTATTTAAAACCAATAATTGGCTTACACCTCATGATTTTAGTGTGAAATTATTTTCTTATAAAACAAACATAAAACTGGAGATCAGAATAAGATGCCTTTGTACCATTGCTATTTACTAGAAATGCTGTCTATAGTTACATTAAAAGAAAAATGAAAAATATGGATGAGTCAACTATAACTTTTGCAAAGAACCTGCTTAAAGATAACGATGGTAGTGATTGTAAAATATATTCCAGATTTTCAAATGTATTTCAAGGTGACAACCAACTGAAGGGTACTGACTTCAAAAGAAAAAAACTGAACGGTGGAAAACTAATGAAATTCCAAAAAGCAATTCTAATATTTATTTAAAAGCTTACTAAAAGGATCCAGAAACAACACAAGAGAAGAGGACTCTAATTATTGCACAGAGGTTGTGGGACAACTGTCTACAATGCAGCAGAGCACAGGGGCCAGGAAGCGGGCTGTGGAGTTATAATGTGTGTGGCTCACTCCTGGCCCCAGCTCTTCCTAGCAGAGCGGTCTCATTTTCGTCTCTGTTAAACGGGGTTAACACTAGTGCCCGCCTCCTGGGGCACATGGGAGGGTGTGACATACAGCATGACTACACACGAACTTAGTCTTCAAGTTACCTATTTTCTGGTTTTCCCAAAAAAGATTTAAAGTACATCAGTATGAAGAAGATTTAAATGTAGCCTGTACCCCATTCTATACAATACAAAAAAATTCAACTAAACTATGAAATAGAAAATAGACTAAGTGTTTTGTTGCATATTTATAGAAAAAAAAAGATGAGAGTCTCACTCTTGAAGAAATGGAGGATATCACAAACAAGATAGATGGGTTTAACATAAAGTGGAAAGAAAATCTTAAAGAAAACAACCAAAGTGAGACAATAATAAACATGATAGAGAAAAGTAATAAACATAATTAATGTAAAATATTATATCCAGAATATTTAAGTGAAACAAAGTCAATACCCAGATTTCCCTTAATAAGTGACTGAAGAAAAGTCATTTTCATGGGAAAATAACGACAATAAATTAGTACTAGATATAAAATCCTGCTGATAATTAGAGAAATGAAAATTAAAGTAGATAGTATTTGGAGCATGCTTTGGGTATTTCTTGTAAAACATGGTTGAGGTTATAATTAATTTCAATCACGTTCTTTGGCTTAAATTCACTATCCAAACCTGCATATTTCTTATTCTTTTAGTAGTAAACAAATAAATTGCAATAAAACTTGTAATTGAACAGATTTGCCACCAGGTGTCATTTTTGTTTAACTTTAAAACTAAATTGGGGGGAAGGAAAAGAGAGCTGTGACTTTAAGATTTATGGTAGACAGGCCCTCAGAGGGGAGAGAAATTCTATACTGGACTATGGAAGCTAAAGGTTAAAAAAAATGGCACCTTTGAGAGGGAAATGTAAACATTCTTTTAAAATTTTGTTACTTTTAACATTTAAAATGTGATAAGAATAAAATGGGGACTACATCTTTTTTCCTTTTTTGGGGGTGGGGGAGTGATGAAGATTGGCGCTGAGCTAACATCTGTTACCAATCTTTCTCTTTCTGCTTGAGGAAGATGCTCGCTGAGCTAACATCTGTGCCAGTCTTCCTCCATTTTGTATGTGGGATGCTGCCACAGCATGGCTTGATGAGTGTTGTGTAGGTCTGCACCCGGGATCCAACCTGCAAATCCTGGACTGCTCAAGTGGAACACATGAACTTAACTACGCCACTAGGCTGGCCCCGACATCTTTTGATAAATAGAACAGATAAAGATCAAGTTCAGGTTTGTATTACTGAAAAACAAAATTATGGGGGACAGAGGAGAGGAGAGAGAAATGAAAGGGAGAAAAAATGAGAACAGGAAAACCAACAGAAGAAAAGAAGTAGGAAGAAGGGATAGAGAAAAATTATATTCCTTAAAAAGAAATCACTATCATTTAACAACCACCACTAAAAATGTTTTAAAATTACAAACTCTTTCTAACACATTGCTTACATTATCTTACAATCTGTTAAGAACCTATATGCCCCCACAGGAATCAAAGTCAAGTGGACAGGCGCCACAGCTTGACACGGAAAGCGCACTAACCGGGCTTGGACAAAGACCTCAGTCACACCGTGACTGTCACAGGCCGAGTGAACCCAGCAAGTGACTTAGTCTCTCTGAGCCCATTTTAAATCTAGAAGTGGGGATAATGCCACCAACCTCAGAAAGTTTTTGTGAGACTAAAACAGTGAAAACACATGTGGCCTGGAAGATAGCAGACTCTGACTATTTTGTAAATCTGATTCTCTGTTAAACATCTAAGCCTGACACTATTTCCTATTATGAACATTTTCCACTCAGGCGATTTCTCATTCGCTTACCACAGAACACCTCTTTCTTCTCTAAATCTTAACCAGATTTAAGGACCAACTTAAGACACAAAATTTATAGATCCTCTCAATGACTCTCAACACTTTTCCATCTATATTACAAGTAAATATTTTCTTTTTTTACTGGATTACACTATGACACTGTTTGCTAATTTCTTCATATATTGCAAGTCCTGTTTACCCAGTAATAAGTTCTTGGAGCTAATCTTAAATATTAAAAAAATAATAATTCTCTCATTATCTAGAAGTAATATCCATCTGTTCTACTCTTTCAACAAATGGAGCTCTGTGGAGCATCTACTGTGAATAGTCAGGGCACTGTATCAGGTGAAGTTACTGGAATAACAGGTACAGGACTCAAGTACAGATGTCAACCTAACAGAAAGCAAAGGAGAAGAGAGGCAGGAGGGAGGCAGACAGGGATGCTCAGGTGCCTCCATGGGTGAGTGTTAGCTGGAGATAAACTCTCATCACTTGGGCGGCGGCCACCAGAGTAAGTTGTCATTAATAACAAAGCTCCTGTGATTCTTACCAAGTCAAGATTTTGATAGTTTAGTAGCCAGAAAAAGAAATCTCTGAAAAGCTGATTTATTTTCTTAGAGTTTAGAACAAACCTGAGCATAGCAGTAATAGCTTATTTGCTTTTCAAATTCAGTCTCTTTTTGATATTAAAGTTGATTTAATCACGGAATCCTAAAGTTTCTGTTCATAAGACGTTTTAGAATTAGACTTTGTCTACTTTAAGGCCTGTTCACCTTTTATTTGTTTGATGAGATAAGTGTATCTGAAGGTTACATTTGGAACCAACATTTATTTTACAATTATATCCTAGTTTTTTATTTAATTGTATTTTTTGTGACACAATATACAGTGGGAGATTTTAAAAATATCAACAGATTTAAAGTGCCCAAACAGATTAAAAAGAAAAAACAGAGGAAGAAAAAGGACCAAGAAAACCTGGAATAAGTATGCCATCCCATAAACAGTGCCTCAAATTGCTCTTATTAATAAACACACTAAAACATTTACTTGGGCCATGTATTTTATGGATGGATCTGCATTTTGCAGATGAGAAAACTGAGGTTCAAAGAATTTACCCAACTGTACCCAAAGTTCAATCCTTGTCCTGTCTGATTTCCGAACCTATGTTCTTCCCACTCCGTTAACTTGTCTCTACAAGAAAGTGGAACCGGGGCTAGATCCAGCAGCTCCTGAGTAGCTTTAGCTAAACTAAGGCACCAGCCATTGGTCTCTCTCCTTGTCATAACGACTCTCCAGCTCTGGTTCTGCTGTTCCGCGTTCTCGCCCTCCCCATTTTCTCTATCTTCTCTGCTCCACTAATTACAGGTCTTACCCACAGTTCTGCCCTTGGCCCACCACTCTCTCAATCTTTAGTGATCTCATCCACAACAAAGGCTCCTACCATCACCTCTGTGGGTAATTTCAAAATCTGGGACTTTACCACTAGTTTTAATTGCCTGCTAAATATTTAGACCTGCTCAAATTGCTGGACCCTCCACCTCAACAGGACTAAAACTTAGTATACCATCAGTCTTTGCCAAATCCTTTCTCCCCTTGTCCTCCCTAATGTTTCTCCATAGTACAGGCCGGGCAAAGCCTCTAAGCAATCCTTTACTCTTTCTTTTCCTTCATCCCTCACTCATTTAGCAAAAACTTACCAGTCACCTAGATCGCTCCTTTCTTCACTAACTCTTGATCTCATATGCATCTCTTATCTTCCATCCAAAGTGTTATCACTCAAGTTACACTCCCACCACTACCCCTGGATGCCTAAACTATGCCGCCTCTATTCCCTCCATCCCTCCTGCACACCACTAATGGACTGATTTGACCAGTGTATTCCTCTGAGGGGGAACTTTTGCCTCAAAAGCCTTCTGTGGCTTCCCACTGTCTTGGACGTCCATCTTGGCGACCCATCCCACTTTGATATTCTCATTTTCTTCTATTCTCTTTTGTATTTTCTAAATAAACTCTAGGTAAACTTGACCTCTTGCAGTTTCCTATACGTGATGTACACTTCCTCAGTTTTATTCCTTTGCTCATTTTTTTCAGCCTAGAATGTTTTCTTTCCTCAATCTCCGCCTACTGAAATCCTACCCACTTTTTAATGCATCCTGTTCTGTGAAATCTTCTCTATTCATACTCGCCACCTTTGAACTTGTACACAAGTCTGGTCATTTTGAGGAAGGATGGTTTCTTACTTGTTTGGGGTCACCCTTCTCCCAACTCATTCAGCATGAGGTATAAAGCTTTGGGGAAAGCAAACACTCAATATATGTTTATGAAATGAGTAATGGCAGGGGAGCAGTGATGTGGAATCACCCAGAAGCCTTTTCTAATCATTATTAGGATACACCATCGAATAATTTGCCAGGATCATTTGCCTTTCTAGTTTACTTAGTTAAAAGTGAAAAAAAAAAATCTCTGTCCCTGATGCCTACTGGTGGTAGAGGGAGGAACTCTGAAGTTCTCTTGAGTCGTAGCAGAAGGCTGTCTAGAATTTACAAGTTTTAGCATATAACTTAACTGAATACCAGTGAATTAACTATTTTTTAAAGGTTGAGGCCAGCACATGTCTTCTGTATAAAATTGCTCTTTAAGTAACCTTCAGAAGAGGGAAAATATCTTATGCAGACCCATAAACAATCTGGTCTGCAATGCCCTAGACAAAGCCACAGTGCTTCAGAGCTGAGAGCACCTCGATGGAACACTACTGATGGGAATTCTAGTCCTTCAAATAATAAGAATGGTTGGGAGACTCATGCATTTCCGTCTCTGGCTACCTCTAAAGGAAGCTAAAAGGAAAAAATCCTGGGTCTACTGTTTCTTGGAAGAAGTTGAAGATTCTGTTTTATCCTGGCTTTTCCAAGACTTTTCCTAAGATGAAAGTATATTTTATTTACTAATCCAATGACTCTCAAATGTCTCCTATGTAAGTAAAAAATGATTCTTCTAATTGACTAAAGTCAAGACGGCAAAAGTAGCACAACTGCGACATGGCGTGGCGCGCTGGCGAGGAGGGAAGCAGTCATCAGGGCTTCGAAAGTGAAAGGACAGGCATCGCCTTTCATGTTTCGGTGACGGGAAATCTTGCTTAGATTCCAGAGGTTTCTGTATTCCCTTTAATTGACTATTTCAGAAGTTTCCAGTCTGGAGCCAGAACCAGAGGTTGCAGACAGAAGCCAACTCACGTGAATTCTGCCGTCTTTGATGGCAGGGCCCTCCTCAGCAAGACGCAGGATGAAGAGCCCCATGTTGTACTCCTTCCCCCCGCGCAGGCTGAACCCAAAGCCCCGGGGGCCTCGCTCCAGCTCTACTGGGTAACAGCCAAGGCTCTGGAGAAAAAGAAGTGTAAGAAAAACGAGTTTGCATGGACTGGTTTCTTTACAGTTTGAAGAAAGACTACTTTTATAGCTGAGAGAAATTATTTATACTCTCAATATGCATTTCTGTATAAGGAAGGGACATAAGTTTTGGCTGAAGGGCTTCTTAATTCTTATAAATGCAGCTAAATTAATCTGAAGATTAAATGTCTTCTCTACTAGTTGGTCAATGTGCAACAGATCAGAGAACACAATTTTGGAAACTGCTTCCTTTAGGTAGATTTTGACTAATTTTCCTGAAAAAAGAAAAAACCAAAAAAGCCAAACCATACTTTGATTAACTCAAACAGTGCTATTTCTAAGTACTTAACCAAAGATTCAAATTTCTCCAACTATAACGTAAACTCTTCTTTAACTCTTTACATTCTCCCATGGAAGCTAAGAGAACACCAAACACACAGTAGGTCCTCAAGAACTATTAATTTGGAGAACAAATTTATCTGAACTGATTTGCAATAAAAATTCACCAGTGTAGATGATTCAGCAACTGAAAATAACCATCCGCATCTGGGGGATATTTGTTTACCTGGTTGTGCCGACTGCCCACAACTGAAATCATTGCGGTGTCAGGCTGTGCAAGGGGCTTGTGGTCAGACCAGGAATGTCTATAAGAAGTGGAGACGTCTTTTCCAATTTCACCTTCTAGGGCACTTCTACAAGAGAGAAATCAAGTCACTCTCTGAGCTGAGAAAATGAAAAACAGTCTTAAAGTAAAAGCACATTAATTTCTTTTCTTTTGAAAGCTGAACTTTGCCATTCTCCCTCTGAAAAACTGCTATAAAGACACACTGTGTCTAGAACCAGGGAGATGCTAGACAGAAGCCTGGTTGTGAATTCCAGCAGAACTTAAAGTCTGTCAACATCCGCATGTTGTTTTGTTTTGCTTTGGTTTCGGTTTGAAGGGTGTCTCAGTCCAGTTTACATCAAGGAAAACCACACTCAAGTAACCGAACCAGAGGGTACATAAGCTGACCTTGTCACTTACATGACAAGCTGACAAAGTAAAAAATGGTTCTCCTACAGCACCAACACCTGTGCAGATGCATTCTGGAAATCTAGAAATTTATGGCTAACATTTACAACAAAAGAGGAAATATGTACAAATACTACTCTGCTCTACTCAGGTAGTCTGAGAAGACGGCAATCCACGTGGGTCTGGGGCTTCCCTGCCAAACTCATGAGGACCAAGAGGAGCAGAGCCAGATGCTACGGTCACTTCTTTCTAATCCCCACTTGTCAGGCTTGATTGGAGAATTACGCTGTGCCCTGGGAGGGGGCTGGGAAGAGGGATGAAGGTATTGAGAGAGTGGAAGGAATAGGGAAGGTATTCGAGGGTGGAAAATGCAAGAGTTCTCATTTTGACCTCACCAGCTGGCTTCTGCATAACTGTGTGGGGGAAGAGGGTGGGGAGGGTAGGAGATGAAGAGTGGGAAGATGAGGAGAGAAAAAACCCCAAAACTGAGAAGAACAACCCTACCTGTCCCCAGGTATGTGGTTGGCTTGTGACTGTCCCATGGGCCTGTGCTGCAGGGCTGGGCTTTGCCTGGCTGAGTTTGTTCCTGATGGTGGCCCATGATGCTCTGTTCAAATGAGAAAATGATAGAAATATGAATTTGTCCATACAAGTGTGAAGGCCAAGTGGGTCTATGAAGGTGAGATAATAATAATGGTTACTGCTTTACTGACTTTAGTGACTTTAGCATGCACAGCACTGTTGTCCACCGTCTGGAATTGGAAAATTAACATCTTCTTCCCTGTGGCTTTGATTAATGTTTATGTTTGAAGAGAACAGGAATCATATTCTTACTGTACACATTTTCTCTCTTCCACCTTTATTTTGGTCATCCATACAACATAAAATCAGAAATGAACATACTCAATAATTATCATTATCTAGAGGACAGAGCTTCAGGAACTGTCCTGTGGCCTATTCCAGAGCGCACTGCACTCCCCACAGCTGGTAAGCCACACTGGATGACAAAGCTGGGTCTCAGGAACCCGGGACCACAGAGGCCAATGTACAGACGACACACATATCTTCGAACCCGCATCTTTAACACAGGAGCAGCTATTCTGCCTGACACTGAATAGCAAAGACAAACTTGTTACTCTGAGCGTTGACAAATGTTTATAAAGATTTTAACGCTTCTCTTTTCTAAGAGCACAAATACAGGTGAGAAAAGTAACATTTGTTCCTGTTTCACTCCCAACAGCTCCAGATCTGCCGTTGTTCCTTGAAGGCGGATTTCATAACCAAGCACAGTGAGCGCTGCATCCAGAACTGGATGGCAAGTCACAGGAGATGACAGTTAAGAGACTCTTAGGCCGTCAGACTCATTTTTTTAAAGCTGAAACTTTCCATTGTTTCCTCCTATCCAAATATCAGACATAGAAAATATCAGAGAGAGGAGCATAGCTTAGTGATTAAGACCATGAACTCTGGGGCAAGACTGACTGGGTTTAAGTCTGACCCCATCATTTACTAACTGTGTGTTCTTGGGCAAATTACTTAACTTCTCTGTGCTTTTAGTCATCTCACCTATAAAAACGGAATTATAGCAACCCCATGGGGTTACTGTGAGTATGAAATGAGCTTATAAGGTACATGCTTAGAACAATGCCTGGCATATTATACTCACTATATAAATGTTTCTATTATATTATCGTTATTGTCATTATAATCATCAAAATGATAGTTTTATTTGGGGCTATATTTCTCTTAAAGTGTACATTCTGAAATATTTACCTAACTTAGCAAAAATGTCCAATGTAGAGGCCATTTTAGGTTAGAACATGTGGAAACTGATATAAACTGAATCTCAGAATATGTATGTAATTACTTAAGAAAAAGTGTATTACCAGAGGATAAACTCAAAATCCCATAGTTAAAACATAGTGACTAACATTATAATTTGGGAATCATCTTTACCAAGAATAAATAAGAACCTTATGAGAGAACTTTGTAAAACTCTATTAAAGGACATAAAAAAATGATCCAATAATTGGAGAGATATCCCATGCTCTTAGATGGGATGATTTAACATTAAAGGTATAAATTTTCCCAAAGTTAATATATATTCAATATATCCCAATAAAAATTACAGTTGGATTTTTTGGAGGTTAGTAATTTGCTCTAAAATTGTATATGGAAAAGTTTCATGAATATCTAGTCAATTTAAAGTGTGTGTGTAGGGTGCCCTGCCCTGGTAGCCTCGTGGTTAAGACTGGCACACTCCACTTCGGCAGCTCAGGTTCAGTTCCTGGGTGCGGAGCTACACGACTCGTGTGTCAGTGGCCATGCTGTGGCAGCTGCTCACATACAAAAAGAGGGGGATTGGCAAAAGATGTTAGCTCAGGGCAAATCTGCCTCAATAACAACAAAAAAAAGAATTACAAAAAAAAAAGTGGGGGGTGGGGTGGGGAGTTGGAGAATGACTTGCCTTGACAGAGATTAGGATATACCACAGATAAAGGTATATTTCCAAAGTGTGTGTGTGTGTGTATATATATACTTTAAAATATATATTTTTGTGAATATATATACTTAAAATATATATAACATATATATTACTGTGAAAAATATATATAAATTAGCCCAAGAACAGATAAATCAATAGAACAGAATAGAGAGCGTGGAGTTTCATATTTAAAGGGGAAGTTAATATACTGAATAGATGGCTCCACATATATAATTCACAAGGAACCTCTAAATATTAATAAGAAAAAGACAGAAATCTTACAAGAAAAATGAGTAAAGGATATGAAAAGGTACTCCACAAGAAGAAAACAAAAACAAGCATCTGAAGAGATGCTCAAATTTATGGGTAATCAGAGAAAGGAAAATTAAATGGCAATGAGATGACGCTTTCCATACTTTAGCCATTTCAAAAGCTGGATAATGCCAAGTACTGGCAGGTAAAGGTATAGGGGTCTTCAGTGACCTGCTGGTGGGAGTGTAGACGGATCCAGCAATTATGGAGGACAATCTGACAGTACTCAGTCAAATTAAGCACATGTATACATACACTTTGATCAAGCAATTTCACTGTAAGAAATTCTCACACTGTTTTATAAGGTACATATATGAGGGTGTATCAGGATAGTTTGTGATACAGTAGAACTGGAGACAACGTGGCTGTCTATGGGGGAGTGGACAGCTAATATGTAGTAAATACACATTACAGAAAACTCAAGCAGTTAAAAGCAATCGATTATGTTCACCCAGAAACATGGATAAATCTTAAAAGAACCTGACGCTGTGATACCAAAAGCACAAGCAACCAAAGAAAAAACAGATGAACTGGACATCATCAGCATGAAACTATGTGCACCAGAGGCCAGTGTCAAGAAAGTGAAAAGACAACCTGCAGAATTGGAGAAAATACTTGCAAACCATGTATCTGATAAGGATCTTGTATCAGAATATATAAAGAAGTCTTATAATTCAACAATAAAAAAAGACAACCCAATTAAAAGTGAGCAAAGGATTTGAACAGACATTTCTCCAAAGAAGATATACAAATGGCCCACAGCACGTAAAAAGTCACTCAACATCATTAGTCATCAGGGAAATACAAATCAAAACCAAAATGAGATACCACTTCACACTCACTAGAATGGCTAGAATAAAAGACACACACACACTCACTACACACTACACGCACCAGAGAAAATAAATGTTGGAGAAATTGGAAGCCTCATCCATTGCTGGTGGAAATAGAAAATGGTGCAGCTGCTGCAGAAGACAGTCTGACAGTTCCTCAAAACGTTAAGCACAGTTACCAAATGAGCCAACAATTCCACTCTTAGGTACATACTCAAGAAAGTGAAAACATACATCTATAAAAAAATCTGTACACCAATGTTCATAGCAGCATTATTCACAATAGTAAAAAAACCCCAGAACAACCCAAGTGTCTATCAAATGATGAATAGATAAGTAAGATGTATATATACATAAGAGTATTATTCATTAATCATAAAAAGGACATGCTACAACATGGATGAACATTCTGCTAAATGAAAGAAGCCAAACACAAAAGGCCACATACTGTATAATTCCACTTATATGAAATGTCTAGCAAATCCATAGAGACAGACAGTAGATTAGTGGTTTCTTGTGGGGGTGATAAAATGTTTTGGAATTAATGGTGATGGTTGCACAACCTTGTGAATATGCTGAAAACCAGTGAATTGCGCACTTTAAAATAATGAATTTTATAGTATATGAATTATATCTCAATTAAAAAGAAAAAGACATGACAATTAAATGCCACAGAAGGATTAGATTCTGGAACAATAAAGTGACATTAAAAGAAAAAAGCATATGAATTGGGAAAAAATATTTACAAGCCACTTATCCGACAAAGGGTTAATCTCCATAATATACAAAGAACTCACACTGATTAACAACAAAAAAACAAACAACCCGATCAAAAAATGGGCAGAGGACATGAACAGACATTTCTCAAAAGAAGATATGAATATGGTCAATAGACACATGAAAAGATGTTCATCATCGCTAATCATCAGGGAAATGCAAATCAAAACTACACTAAGATATCACCTTACCCCCGTTAGATTGGCAAAAACATCCAAAACCAAGAGCGACAAATGTTGGAGAGGTTGTGGAGAAAAAGGAACCCTCATACACTGTTGGTGGGAATGCAAACTGGTACAGCCACTATGGAAAACAGTATGGAGATTTCTCAAAAAGCTAAAAATAGAAATACCCTATGACCCAGCCATCCCATTACTGGGTATCTATCCTAAGAACCTGAAATCAGAAATCTCAAGAGTCCCTTGCACCCCTATGTTCATTGCAGCATTATTTACAATAGCCAAGACGTGGAACCAACCTACATGCCCAGAAACTGATGATTGGATAAAGAAGATGTGGTATATATACACAATGGAATACTACTCAGCCATAAAAAAGGACAAAATTGGCCCATTCACAGCAACGTGGATGGACCTCGAGGGTATTATGTTAAGCGAAATAAGCCAGTCGGAGAAAGACGAACTCTATATGACTCCACTCATAGGTGGAAGTTAGTATATTGATAAGGAGATCTGATCGGTGGTTACCAGGGAAAAGGGGGGGTGGGGGGAGGGCACAAAGGGGGAAGTGGTGTACCCACAACATGACTAACAAAAATGTACAACTGAAATCTCACAAGGTTGTAATCTATCATAACATTAATAAAAAAAAGAAAGAAAAAAAGAAAAAAAAAGAAAAAAGAAAAAAGCATATGGTTCTGAGAAAAAAATTAAGAAAATCTATAACAATACCATTTATATAACTCAAAAATACATGCCAACACATACAAAAATATGTATTTTAAAAACAAAATGAGGCACATACAACACATTGGAATGGTTGCCAGTAGAAGTAGGGAGAGAAATAAGAGTGGAAAATGGAGACAAATGGCAACAAATGGATAAATAAATGGAACACAAAACAAATAAAAAATTACAGCCACACTACCAGAACCATTCTAACATAGTCCTTGGTAGCCTTTGAAAACTTGTATTCACTCTTAAAAATGAAGTAAACAAGACCTGACACATAATTAGAAATCAACTTTGAAAAATAATACAATTTAAAGACTTGTTTAAGCAAGGACAACCAGGCATCATCAATTTATGTTCTATACTTGAGAAGAAGACGCCACGGTGGTGGGAGAGGCGGTCGTGTAGTGGGGAATGCCATGGGACAGAGATGAATGTTTGCGAGCTTTATACCAGACATGATACTTGGCTTGGGAACTTGGTTAGCCATTTCCTTGGGAAAATAAGCACAAATACTAAATAGTATCTAGCAAAAGGGGAAAAAAAGGATGAAGGGAACATGTTTTTCTTTACCTATTAATAGTGAATGGCTTATGGAGAGTAGGTGAGCAGGATTAGATGGGAAGTAATACAGCTTTGAGGTATTGATCTGAACGTGTGATTTCTGAAAATAGCTCTAGAGAGCTATAAATATTCATTTGACTCTTTAGTGCAATGGATAGATTTTATACTGAATAAAATGAAAAACCTGGAAGACTTACAAACTCCATGAATGGGATTTTTATAGACAGATGAGATGCTATTTTTTCCCCGAGAAAAAGAAGAAATTCTGAATGTTTCCATAGTTTAATAAAACAGAGTACACTAAAACAAGGTGTAATCACTGAAATGTGATTTTACATGTTAAATGTGATTGTATCTTAAGAGGCTGTGCCTACAGATGAAATACACTTTAATGTGTGTATCTGCTACCCTTCCACCTTCTGTTTTTCTTAAACACTGACTGCCATGATATAGGAATGAGTACGTCTGGAAGTATTTGGGCCAGAACATCAAAGTTAACTTTTATTCTAAGAAAAACAACTGAGCAATTTTGGACAACCTCTCAGAGAAAACACCATCAACAATAAAGGGTAATTTTGGGGAAAAAAATTATACTAAGAGAAAGAAGAGGTGTTTCTACTACTGAACTATCTCTAGGCTAATCACATGGTTCTTGGGTCAATCAGCAAGAAGACGCGTACAGATACTGAGTGAGCATTTAGAAAATTTTATAATGATCTGACAATTTTATGTCTTTTTAAAAATTTTTTGTTTAATTTTTGTTGTATTTCACAAAAATGCTAGTTTGCGATGGATTGGAAAAAAGCCACCAGTCCCTTTCTATAGATGGTGTGAGAGACACTGATCCATACTACTGCTAGTTCCACTACTTCTAGCAGCTTCTCTCACTACTGCACACCAAGCATGGCGAGAGAAGTGCACTACATACGTCCTTCTCAGAACAACCCTAAAGTGTTATTTCCTGTGGCACTGAGGCCTGCTTTTGGGGTTCACAGAACAAAGAGAAGGCCAAAAAGCAGGGTATAGAGATCATGGTAAAGAAACCGAGATAAAGAAACCTGGCCAAAATCACATTAAGTAACAATAATGCTTCAAAATTTTTATGGAGCACTTACATGTGCCTACATTGTTTTAGACCCTTGGGATTTAGCACTGAACATGACAAAATCTCTAACTTCATGACTTTACATTCTAGTGGGAGAGATGACAATAGACAAATAAACTAAAGTTCAATGATCTCGGGTAGAGCTAAGAGCACTGAAGAAAAGTAAAGCAGGGTGAGGGACGGAGAACAGGGGCAGGCGGGAGTGTTACTTCAGACACTGTGGTTAGAAGGCATAGCAGGAAAGGGCGCAGATTCTGGAGCCAGACTGCCTGATTCAAACACTGTTTCTGTCACTAGTTTTATGACCATGGGCAAGTTATCTAACTGCTCTGTGACTCAGTTTCCTTCTCTACAGGACAGGAAAATAATAGTGCCTGCTTAGGATTAGCGTGAGTATTAAATGAGTTAACAGACATAAAGTATTTAGGACAACATCTGCCACATAGTAAGTGCTTACTAAATATTATGATCATTTCCTTAGCAGTGACATTTAAGCAGAGACCTGAACGAGGCAGCCAGCCATGCAGGGATGTGGTAGAATAATGATGAGCACCTTAGGGTATTTATGCAAGTTATGTACTTTTTCACCTTTAATTTCCACAATGACCCTGAAATAGATATTATTATTCCCATTCTGTAGATAAAAAACTGAAGGGTAAAATGTTAAGTGGCTTGTTTAAGGTCATACAACTGGCTAACAGGTGTCAGTGATCCCTGTCTGTCAGAAGCTGTACATCTTCTGTTGGGTTCATCCCGCCTCTGCCAGGCATCGGCACAGAACTCAAAGTCTCCTGACTGACTTTGTTTACTCATTCAGTCATTCATCCATTCATCCATTCCTTCATTCAAAAAATATTTACTGAGGACCTGCTAACTATCATAGTCAATTGATGATGTTTTCTTTGTCTTCAAAGAGCAGACCATTGTAACAGGGAGACGGTTATTTAAGAATAGACTCAATGAATCGCAGAGATAAGGAGTGCTGTGGGATTTAGCGGGAGGAAGCCCATGTGCACAGAGGCCAATGACGCCTAGCCCAAGAGAGGGTTTGGAAAGAACATCGGGAGGTAAATTTAAAAGGCAGGCTGGGAGCAAAATCATAAAACACTTTCTGTGCAGAAAGTGGGGGAAAACTGGGGGTTCCACTGAGGAGGATTTTAGAAGGAAGAACCAGCAGAGCCTGGGCAGCGTGTGGGACAGACTAGACAAGGGAAAAGAGCAGAGGCAGGGGCGCCACAGGTCCTAGAACTAGAAAGGGTCTCAGAGAGCAGCCACTGTGAACTCGTGTCCACGTAGAAATAACTCCTATGGGATCTCAGACAGAAAGGACATTTACGTAATACCTTAGAGAAAAATGTGTAAGAAGGGTGCAGTAGGAAGAGAAAAGAAAAGACATATCAAGAATACTGAAAACTGACTAGATTAGAGAATCATGCGGGGAAATGGGACATGAATACACATTATAATACAAGGAATTTTAACATGAAAGACTGACCCTTCATAATTCTGCTGTTTTTGGTTTCTCCTCATTAGTTTTGCAAAATCAGGAAAAATGCGAAGAGCATTATGTAATGGTTACCTTGTAATTCATAAACAAAGAACATGAACTGGTGCTATTCAAAATGATTCCTAATTAGAAATTCTTAATGATCAAAAGGCAGCTTTAAAGCAAGGCAAGACACTAAGTGCGTTTTATGCCCTATTTACTGGCCATTCCTACACATTCTCTTGCCCCCACTTACAAAGCAGCCGCCCAGAACAAAGCCCCGCCCCAGGGACAGGCACACTGTGGCATGAGCCTGACAGGAAAGGCCTGATATCCACAGCGACTTTCTTTGAACTCTTTAGAGCATTTTCTCTCACTCAAGCAGAGACTTAATACATTATTTTAAGAAAATAAGATCTGAAAGGTATTACCAATCTCTTTCACTTCTGGGTGCTTGCTTCTATGGCACATCAATAAACGGCCACCATTCACTAGGTGGATTATTTTTCTTGAGCGACTGACAACTTTATAATAAACTGCCTTTTAAATTCATTAAATGGAAAAGGCAAAAAATGAGGCTCGTGGCTATATAAAGGTTCCATCCCTGCAGGGATGCTGGCAATGCTGGAGGAAGCCACTGCCGCCTGCAGGCTCTGTGCCTCTCTGACCGGCTTGGGGAAGGCAGGTCCACTGTGTCCTTACCTTCGTCAGCAATGACCGTGAGTGTGACCGTGATGCCGGCATCTTTGATCAGCTGAACAATGCTATCGTGGGACAGTTCAATAATGGACTGCCCGTTCACCGCAGAGATATGATCTCCAACTTTCAGTTTTCCACAGCGATCAGCTGGACTTCCTTCTATGACTCGGCCAATTTTATGAGGAATAACTATGGGAAAAAAATCCCCAGGTTTTTCAATTATTTAAGATACCTGTTAGTGTTGGATTTATCATCTTCATCATTATTTTCAAAATTCAACATAATAACATCAAAGAAAATTCTTTAAAAAAAGCAAAAGAAGCACCACATGTGATTGTCCTATCTAAATGTAACTATTTTCATATTTTCTTCCACTTTTTTGCCCATATGCATACTCTTTTATATAGTTGTAAGCATAGCATATAAACTTCTTTGCTGTTTTCCACTTACCATAAACCTTTTTCCAATTTTATAATGTCATCCTAATAATTCTGTTTCAAGGCCACTGACCTCACTGATAATTATGACAATATCTCACTGACCGGATGTTGCTTGTTTGTTGTTGGCCCATTCAGGCTGCATCATGTTTTTGGCTATTTTAGAAACTGCAGAAATGAAGCTATCTTTGGTTCTGTAGAAGGGGCATTTACTCCCACAAGGAACCTTGTAAATAAATGCAGTTCACACTCAAGCTTAGGACTCAGAAGTGACTGGTCAGAAATCCAGGTTCAGTGAAACGACTGACCCTTAAAATGAATCATACTTGGTTCTATAGCAAAATTAATTCCTTTTACTTATGCCTTTTGATCTTTTTAAAATTAGAAAAGCTGAGTGGAATTGGAACATTAAATGTTTAATGTTAAAATTATTTGGTTCATGGATAAAATGCTACCCTGGACGCACAAAGCGGAGTCAAAGCCATTTGCAAAGCCACTCCGCACAGTTCTATTACAACTCTCGCTTGTGATGCTGAAGGCTGTAATAGGCTAACGATTAAGACCCTTCGCTGTTATTAAGGCTTAAAATGAGTTTTCAGGCATTCAGGAAATCTTCTCAAAATATCTTTCACCATTTAATAAGGGGCATTCTATTAAGAAACAAATGTTCCTTCCACGTTTTCTGAGAATTTCCTTACTTAGGTCAGTAAAGTTATCAGGCACTTGGGCTCCTGCTGACTACTGATTGTTATGAATAGGGATAATTAATATTTTAAAGTGGCACTGTGATTATGTTTAATTTCCATTGTCAAATGGGCTCCTTACTAGTATTTCTGAGTCATATCTAGGTGTATGTTAGGGACATTTTAATAAACCTTCATTTGGACTGGAAGTTATTCTTGGCTGTGATTTATGTCCCCACAGACGGTGCCATTCCTTGGCTCTTCTGGGTTTATACAGTGAGAAATTTTATCTTAAAGCAGAGGAAGTCAGTGCTGGAAGCAAGTGCCTTTTAGCTCTGAATTATATCAAGTACTTATTATACCATTTTTCTTACAAACAAAGTGATCAGAAAAGCACCAGAGTAGTGTAGGCTGTGTCCTGTGCCAGGCAGACGGAGCTGATCACTGAGAGACAAGAGGTGGACATCACAAATATAAGGTAAATCACACAGGGGCCCTGTGGCGGCCGTCCAATCACACCCTAGTTCCTCTCCTCTTAGAGAAGATTTACTTGTCTACAGTGTTCACTCTAGCTCCCCTGAGAAGAACATCGTTCCCCTCCCCGCACACTGAAAGGGGTTTGTTCAGACTTGGGAAAGTACCAAACTGAATTAACCTCTGAAGTCTCAGTCGTTCCTTTCTCATCATGTGAACAATGTGGCCAAAAGGAATTGGCAAATCTTGGTACAGAACTTCCCGAAGGGTTAATTATCTGGGTGACGGAAGGCAAAAGCGTCTTGGCATTTATAGTAGTACCACCAAAACAGTTAAAAATGACAAGTAGAGCGGTAGAAAGATACCTTGTGAACATTCTCTGAAGGGACTGGGAAGTTCTCAAGGTAACCCCCTAGAGTGCACACAGCTGAGGAAACGACTGAAGTCCTGCCTTGTTGTTGTTGCATACAAAGTCCATAGGCATTGGCCATAAATTTATCGGTCTGCATTCATCTTTGGCCTAAATCTGTCCCTCAGACTGGCCTGTCCAGCTGCTGAGATCACTTTAGTGCTCTTAAAACATTTCTTTTCAGGAAAAGAAAGAACAGTAACTGGAAATGTCCCCTTCTCAAAGAAATCCTTTGCAACCCAAACTGACAAGTACAAAGAAAGAGAAACACTAAAACGTCTGAAGTACTGGAAAAGCAAAAGCTAGCCAAGTCCTTTTGATCTTAAATAGAAGTCCAAGTATTCCATTCATTTAGCACTTATATACACTGGGTCCAGCACGGTAAGGATGCTGGGCCAGCATCCCTGATCCTGGAAAAAGTCAACAGCAGAGAATCTCAGAATTTCATAACTGGTATTAGAGATGCTACTGGGAACTCTTCTTGTGACAAATGTCACCAGAAAACGCATTTAATCAGAAGGAAAAAGTAATCTATACTGAGCAGAATACCAATCTATATAACAAGACAAGGTCCATAAAGAATGATCGGTTCTCACAAACAGGTTTCCTGCCTTTTCTCTGTTACGCAGTTTGCGGCAATTGCTCAGTCTCTGAGTGAAAGCTCGTCAGCCAAGCTCACCCCACGACCCTTCTTCTATCTCTAGGAGATGAATGGAGTTCCGAGAAGAACGCCTGCAGGGCTCGCCATTTTGTGAGATGATTAACTAGCATTTCAGTGAAATTATCAATTCTGGTTTCACACCATGACTGAAAATCTCAAGTACTTTATATAAAATTCATTGACAACCTAAGCCTAATTTGCCATTCAGGCTGCTAATTAATGAGCTGCAAACACTCATTTCCTGCCAAACATTAGCGGGTGCCTCAATCTTACATTTTAATTGGGCTTTCTTTCCCATCTCATTACTCAAGTATTGATAAACTTTTAAAAGTTTCTTTAAAAAAAAAGATCAAGAGACAGTGACAAACAATTTTATAAATAACAATGATGATAACAGCAGCAGAAGCTACAACAAGCAACAACAACTAACATTTATTGAAGGTCCAGGCTGAGGGCTTCACATGCATTATCTCTAATCCTTAAAACTCATATGAGACAGGAAGTGTTATCATCATCCTCATTTTACAGAGGAAACTGCGGTTCTTGGAGGGTAAGTAATTTGCCCAAGATGAGACAGAGACTAAAAGACATAAGCAGGGCTTGAATCCAGGTTTGTCTGATTACAAAGCCCAACATTTAATGACACTATCTTATACAGAGATCTACCATCTATGGTACACAAAACCATCAAAATAGTAAGAAATAATTTAAATAAATAAGCATAAAAATATTTTAAAATTTAGTGTAAACAAATATGCAAATAAAAAGAATATATTTAATGTATATTAAAATGTAGCGATACAAATTTTAAATATAAACAAATAAATATAAAAATAATGTTAAATGTATTTAAGTAATGCAACTTATTTTACTGAAGTCCTCTATATCACTTATATCACTTAGTTTTATGGTGAACACTAGATTTTCCCCTAATTTGTGTAGTGCTAGAAAAGGAATATCTTCTATATAAAAAGTGGTTAGCATCTATCACACTGAGTAATCATCTTTCACTATTTTTGTTAATCTGAATGCCTAGATTATTATATAGTATTAGAATGAGAATATGATTATCTAAAACAGTTATTTGTTTTTGGAAATAATGATTTCCAATGATACAACATAAAATCCACCTAAAATCTGCTTTCTTTCATTTTTCTGACACAGGCCACATAATCATCCTCACAGCATCAGTGACAGTTCCAGTTCTCAATGTTACCATAGCAACTGCTTTTGGAAAATGGAAACTAGTATCAGTGAGCAGTGACCTGACACTATAGTAATAACTCACCCATGTCAGAGAATCTTCTTCCTTTACACACTTGCATTAATTTTAGAAGGTTTTTGCAAATTGGTTTGGCTCACAACAATTTTCTGAAAGTGTTCTCTCTTTTGACTAAGGTCTTAGTGATGATCTAGTCTAAGAGGATCTCACTACCCATGATATAATCAAATCCACCAGCAAAGGCAAGAGCACACTTTCATGTGGTCAAAGATTTTTATCATTTTGACTTGGGAAAATGAAGTTACCAGACAAGCATGATACATAAAAATCAATTTGCTAGTTCTGATCTTATATTCATTTGGATTTCATAATTATATTTAAAGATGATTATTTCTTAGAAACATCAAGACAAGACAAATATTTAATTTGCTGAATCATAACAGCCCTGAACATACTAGACATAACTCCTCCCTTACGGAGGGAATTAACACATACATTCATCTTTCCGAGATGAGAAAATTCTGTTGACTGGGTGCAGGATATTTAGATTAATTTTTAAAAGTTCTAACAAAATTTTTACCTTTCACTGAAGCATATATGAAAGGTAAGAATGCTTCTTATCATTCAAGGTCACTTGATAGCTGGAATATGGCAATTATCATTAAATAATAGGAAAGGACTATTTAAGACATATTTGGGTCAAGACTTTTCTATTAATCTGTTTTGCTTCTTCTCAACTGCTTCCAGCATTTAATTCATTTCTCCAAATTAAAAGAAAAAAACCTATGCCCCCATATTTTAAAAAATTCAGCATTGTCTTCACTACGTCTATTAGGCCACGTCCCTGATATATTGCCACAATATAATCTTGACACAAACTGAGCTAACTAAGACTGAGATGATAGATAAACCTGAAGCCTGGAAGTTTGGGTTCAGATTACCTAAGTTTGACAATAAAGAAAATCTTCATCATTCTTAAAAAGATAAGTCTTTAAGGCAATTTATACATAATTCCTAAATAGTTTCATAAACCCCAGGGAGAGACTCAGAAAACTGAAATTGCAGGGAGGGACAATGGGATACAGTAGCCCTTACCTCCTGGAGGTGGTTTGCTTTTGGAGGTGAGGATGACAAAGCCAAATCCTTCATTTTCTTTTCGTTGCAAGACAACATCATAGGCCTCCTGGGGAGCAGGCCTGGCGGGGATCTCTGCTCGGTTCAGGCGGGGAGATCCATTCTGTGTTGAAATGAAGGCTTGAGAGCTGTCATCCTCAAGTTGTTTCTCTATAATAAACATCAATTTTGATATTTCTGGAACATCATAATTTTTGATAACTGACATATTTTTGTGCTAAGCCTCTCACCAGAAAATTTAGTTTCTAATAACAAAGAATAGAAAAGCAGCGCCCCCCACACACGCTCCAGACATAATCTGAGTGCAGATAGAGGCAGCATCAGTCTGTCTGACTTCTTAGACACTCTCAAAGTATATAACTGGAAAATACACAATGTTATCTTACTTTAAAGGAAGTTTTTGAAAGCTTCTGTGAAATTTGATAGTAAAAAAATTCTTCTTGAAATCGTTTTAATTCCAGCAAAGTTTTTAACCTTGACTAGTAACTTTAACAAAAGTAGATAATAAGAAATGACACAGTAAACTTCCTTTTAAAATCAACTTTAAATATAATTTAATGCAGTGACTGACATCTGTGACGTCTGGGAGGTCACTGCATCCGGACAGGCTGCTGCCCATTATAGGTTGAGAACAGTTTGCCATCTACACAGGATGTGTCCTATACAATGTGTTTACAACTTCAGTCTCCTGAGTGATGACAGCAGATGAGTTAACCATTAGCCGAAGTCCCCGCCCCAGTATATAACAAGTTGTCCACATGAATAGCAAACTCTCCTAGGCATAGACTGGGTCATATGGCATTCCCAGAAACGGGGCAGTTAACCTACACCTTTTTCTCCTATTCAAGGATAACATTAGAACTTGAGGAAAAATGACACAGTCATAATTGATTTTTTTAAAAAGGCAAATTTTGTGCTATAATTTGATACAAACCATCATTAACAACCACAACATACTGCCATCAAGAAATATGCATATATAAGGTAACTTTATATAAAGTACATATATAAGGCGCAAAATCCATATGATTCTGAGACTATGTTTTAGAATCTCAAAAAGTGCCACCAACATCCAATCACTAATGAAAAATAAAGGATCTCTGTTGGTATCATGCACGGTTAGAATGAAATGGCTAAATGCCTCCAAAATATCAAACTACTAGGAAACTTCTTCATGATCTTTTCCGGGACACAGCCAACCTCTAAGTTGTATAAGATCACATTTTTTACTGTATGTGGTTATGTTCTGACTCCAGCACAACCAAACAGAGGCATTAAAATGGTATGCATCTTTAAATGCCTGCTGTTTACAAAGAGAGGCAGGCTACTTTGGATGCTCCAATCAAAAACTCAGTGCCTCCTTTCAAGAGTAATACAAATATTCCTCAAGTCAACAACATTTACTGATGTCCATGCAGTGCCAGGCAGGCACTCTTCTAAATGCTGGGGATGTAGTGGATAATGAAATGGATAAATACCCCAACTTTCATGAGGCTCAGATTCTTGTGCTATAGGGTTGTTTTTTAAAATTTTAAAGTGGCAATAATTCACTTCTAAAAATTCCTATTTAATATTCCCAAAGCTATGATGAGAAAAATGTAAGAGAGAATCATATCCTAGTGTAATGGTTTAGACCCCGGGCTCTGTAATTAAACTGCCTATTTTAATCCTGGCTCTACTACTTACCAGCAGTGTGTCTCAATCTTTCTGTGAGTAATTGTAAAACTAGGTAATGACAATATTTACATCATGGTTTTGTAAAGATTAAGTAAAAGAATACATATGTCCGGGACATAGTAAGCACTCAATAAACACTAAATCATACTAAAACTTCTCAAGTAGAAACATTCTGTCCTCTTTGAATATTTGGGATTCCATCATGATCCAAAAATCTTTTGAAATTCAGCTAATGGAATATCTTGGTATGACTAAATGTGTATTTGTTTTTAAGAAAATAGATTTAACCTGATACTCCCATCTACAACACCACAGTGGGAAAATGTATCAATATATTAATATAATCTTAATATAGAGGCCCAAAACTTATTTCTCTTTTTTTGATAGTAGTATTATTTCTGGATCCTTTTGACCTTACATGGCCTTCCACACTGAGGCCATGGATCACACCAAATGGGTTATCTCATACACTATTAAACATAATAAACTAACCTGCAAAACCACATAGAAAATGGACTAAGTCTCTTTGTTTCTTCTTTAACTTATCAGAGGAGGAAGAGGTTCACATACCCCCATAGAAGATCCTTCTTCTGACGGTTAATAGCACGTGGCCATTTCGAGCAGCAGTGGTCATCAGGTCTAAGACTTGTTTGTGCGATTTCCCTTTAACAGGAATCCCATCAATGCACATCAGTTCATCAGCAGCCCGGAGCCGACCATCCTTCTCAGCTGCACCCAGAGGAATGATGGCCCCAATATATATCTGACAAGGCAACAAAGTGGAGGCTGGTCTACACAGTCTACTGAGACCTAGGGAGATCCTTAACTACTAAGTTAAGGACTTCCCGACCCAGTACCGTACAAACCAACAGATTTTTGCAGTTTAACCACGAAAACAGTCATATTTTAGAAAGGTGATATCTTAGAAAGTGGCCATTTTCCAAAATGGCACTTCCAGTGACCGCACTATGTAATCCCTTCTAGATTCTCTGGGGCGAGTACAAAGAAGACAGATAACACAAAGTTGTCCAGAAACTTAAAAGTACCAACATCACTTCCATCACTACAGCAAAACAAACACATTAAACTCAGAAGATGCAATTCTGTGGAGTGGCTACTAAAAGTAAAAAAGTCTACTGGATGCCATCAGGAAAGATTCTCTACACATTGTTCACAGCAACTGGGATAATTCTTGTGATACTCCCATCACACACGGCTATCAGTGCAAGCTCAGTAAATACAATAGAGAAACATTTCTTGTTCCTAAATCTCAAAGCAGTAAATATCTTAGGGGAACAGAGTGGCCTGAGCCTCACTTGGATCTATGGGGATCTAGTTCATTCTGCTTGCCAGCAAGGAGAATCCCGTAATGAGGTAATCCTGAATGTTCGGGCTAGTTTCAGAGTTGCTAAAACCTGCCACTAAGGGAAAAGAAAGGTTTCTTCCAAGTTGTTTGAGAAAAAGTCTTAAAATGTCTAAGTGAAACACTATGAGTATCAATAAAACAGGAAGCAGTAAAACAAAACTATATCTACCACCAAGAACAACCAAGCATCTGTTATTTGTCCCATAGAGGGCGACCTGCCTTATGCTTTACTTGTCTCTGATGAGTGTTTTACCTGCGACCAATATGATGAATTAGAACATAGTAATACTATATAAGTCAAGTGTTCTATTCAGAAATAGAAGGAAGCCTGTCACTTTAAAAGATTATTGTTATTCACCTAACTTCCAAACATGATAATAATGTAGTCTTTCTTGATATCATACAAAAAAAATTTAAAAATTCTTTGTCATTCAAACTAAGGGCAAAACTTCAAAATAAAACCCACTACATTTATTCCTTAAACTCACTTTATGTGAGAATTGTGTATAAATAAAATTCTAGATTTTAAATGCTTTCCAAACATAACCCTTATGCTTTCTGGACAGAAATATTAATTATTTTATATTCTTCTAGTTTCACAGGTAACAGATGAAATGGCATGCAAAGTACTGAGCATGAAAACGTCAAACCATTTATAAGATTGGGTGACATAATACACGCAGGCTCATGTCAGAAGATAGAGTGACTGTGGTAAATTGGACTTTGGGTTTCTTAGAGAAGAAAAATGTCTTAAAATCTGTTTAACGAAGGCAAAGGGAAATAAAATTTAAAATAAGCTTTGAGTACACAGAGAAATAAATTAACTAATTACTGTCCAATTTACAGCTGATATATTCAGTTTTTACCTAACAGTTTTAGCCTCAGCTACACCAAGTTAACTGACAGACTATGACACTAAGAAGTTCTTCCTCATTTTAATGAAACTGTTAAAGACAACAAAATCTTAAAAAAATCAAACAAAACAAAAACACCAGATACAACACCAAATCATCCCTTAAAGTTTCAACAGAAGCAGCCAAATTCCAAAGGACTTAGACTCACAGGCTGGTCAGGCCCATCTCCTCCCAGCACTCGGAAGCCAAACCCTGACTCCTGTTTCCGAAGAAAAACATCCAAGTCTTTGGTGTTTGGTGCTAAGGAAAACCAGAAAATATAAAAAATAAAATAAATACTTTCATTTATTCTGAAAACATTAAAGTAAAACAAAGTTCAATATTTAGTAGAATAATGTTATAGAGTTCAATAAACTATAACCTCAGAACTTTTTGATACGTGAAAATTTACACAAGAACATGACACCACACATAAAAAATTCAACCATAAATCTTTGTTTTGAGCTCTAAACAAAACTTTGTATCAAGATATATTAGGACTTCCAGGCACTCAATATTACACTGCCAATAACTCCTAATGCTTTCAAATCAATATTATAATATTAAATTCAGAATTATCCAATTTAAGTTTGATATTTGGTACATACAAATTGTCTAAATTAACACTTGGGCAAATCCTAGGAAAAGGGAGCCCATAAAATAACTTAATTCTACTTCTAAGCTAATACATTTGTCTCAGAAAAACATTACATATGAACTGCTTACTTAGCCTAGTTTTGCAAAAGACAAAAAATAAAAGACAATAAATAAAAGCTAACGCCTACTATTAGCCCCATTTTCTTGGGGAAACTAAATAACTTGCCCAGCGTCACACAGCAAGTAAATGGCCAAGCTGAGATTTAAACCCAGCTTGATTTCCAGGGTCCAGGATCTTAACTCACCCCATCCTGCCCCCAAAGGTCAGGTCACAGTCATCAGAATATAATCAGAAAAATCTACTTCAGGACTAAAATTTTATCTCTGGGAAAATATTAATGTTATTTACAAGTAAGAAGTATTTGCTAGAAAAGGAAAAGGAGAAACATGCCACGGAACGATGAAGTATGTCCTATTAAAATCATAGAGCTACAGAGATAAAAAGACTCATGAGCCCAACTCATTAATGTTTTGGGTGAGGCCCAAAGGGACTGAACCATTTATACCAATACTCAGAATGTACCAGGCTATGAATGGGAAGTCTGAAGAAAGGGATTCTCCACAGTCACTCTAATTTAAATTATTTCTTTGTTGCGTTTACACCTGATTTTCATCTTTCTAAATATGGCCTAGGACTATCAAGCTAAAGACTTGCAATTGGTTAAATAAGTATGAAGGCAATTATATATAATACTTCCACCTGGGCACATCTTTTCCAAGGTCGATTTAGATCTAGTTCCCAAAGACAAATTAAAAAAAATTATTTCTACTTAATCTGCAATTTTACTCTGGAAAAGATGTACCCTCAGTACGAAAATGCATTTCTGCCTTAAGCACTCTCTCATCATCTCTCAGCCGGACTCCTCCAAGGAGTCCACTCTTTGGATTCCTCCTCGATTGCACACCCTTCCTCAGATTGCACACCCCTCTGATTACCATCCTCCATAATCCTGCCAGGAAAATCTTTCTGCAACACAAGTTCAGCAATATCATCGCTACAGTTAAAACCATTCCGTGGCTCTCTTTCTCACATGACCAACTCCAGCGTCCTCAGAATGGCATAAGCCGCCCTCCACTGCCCGCTCCCGCTCGCCCCTCTGGTGTCCCTTGCCAACCACACCCAGCCAAACTGAACTACTTGGAGAACGCAGGTCACGCAAGGTCAACGTGCAAATGTTATTTCTTCTTTCTTTCCTTTTTATCTGTCCCATAAACAGCTCTTTGTCTCTGAAGACTTGGTTAAAGCTTAACTTCCTATATGAAGCAGTATCTGACACTTCCTACTACCCACAGTGGTAAAACTGACCGTTTTCTACTTTGAATCCCAATTCATCCAGTTCATCCTTCTATTACTGCATCTGTTAGGCTTATTTGTACTTATTTGATTACATATTTGTATTTTCCGTTTAGGTTAATCATCTTTTTTTGGGTGCAAGGCCTATGTAACCTATTTATCTCTGTATTCCCATTACCTCCGCTGGGTGGTGTATAGATAGTAGGCACTTAACACCCAGTTTTGAAAAGAATGAATGAATGAATGTTGAATGTAAATGAAGAAGCCCAGAGTCATACTAAAATGGGAATGAAGGAATAACTTTTCCATATGGTTTTGAAAGATGGGAAAGTTTTAAAAATAATTCAAATTTATTTTGTTGCACACTCTCCTGAAATATTCCACAAGTACTTACGTTTATCTTCATACAAAGTCTTAGATTTCAGGTAGACCTCAGAAGGATCCAGTTTCGGGGATCCTGACCTGATAATGCTGGGTGGAAAAGGCATAGGCTGGGGAATGGGCTCATTTATGGCCTCCAAACTTCCTGAATTTTCCTTTTTATCTGTTTTCTGAAATGGAAAAGGGCCTTACTTAGCATTTTAAAAAACCAGATAGTTGATTAGTTCATAAAACTGTTGTCTGAACCAGGTATGTCAACTGATTGCGGTTGTGTAGGTGGCCGCATCAAAGCCACAGCATGTTTGCAGTCTTACAGGACTTCACCTTCACAGCTGTGTGTATTTGGTTAAAACACGTTTAACTTAAATTAGAAAAAGTTTATAATGATGTCAACTGAAGGGCCTTAATTAGTTCTATGTTTAAGCAATCTTGCCCTTTTCTTCACCACCGAGACACAAATTGACTTTAAGAAGAAAATAAATAGGGACAAGACACAATGCAGTACTTCTAAGTAACACCCGAGGAAGATGCTGAGAGAACACCTTCATAACATTCTTGACAAACCCCCTCCCCACTCACTGAATTTAATTTCCAGCAAAGATGCTGGAGGCAATATTCCTTCTAAGAGGATGGAATAGGAAGTGTTAACTCTAATTTAGGTTATAAAGATGACACTGTGAAAACCCTGCACAGCCAATTCAAATATATTAAGGAAAAATGCGCCATGCCAGGCAATCAGATAAGGGAAAAGAGAGAGCAGATTTTCATATTTTTCCCATTCAGACAGAACTTTCCCAAAAAATATCCAAGTAAAATGACTTCTTTAATAAAATTTTTAAAATGAAATGTAATAAATAGCCTAAGAAAATAAATAATTCTGTTTTGAGAACAGCTTGTTATCCTGAATTACTGTATAGAAGAGGGAGATTATTCTGTGATAAAATAATTAATGCTGACTAGAATGCAGGAGCAGCAGCTTGTCGGGGAGTAGGGAGGGGACTGTCACTACATAGTGTTGTACCAGAGGGGACCCTTCACAAACCCAGACCCAGTCAGATGTCAGGAAGACAAGAGCAGCCTCCTTGCCATTTCCCCACATCTCCTAGGATTCTGTCAGGGCAGGGAGAGGTCATTAGTTATAAGGCATTAGGGTCACCAGGCTGCACTGGCATCCATTGTGAAACAGATACAGTAGCCCAGAAGTTAAAAATGATCACTGGAAGAACCAGAAATGTCGAAAAATACAGTGCAATTTTTAACTGAATAGGCAAAAAGAACTTCTGTTTACACTGGACCTAAGTGGGACAGTCTATAAAAGTGTAGAGTGTTTCCTTCCTTTTGATCCATAAGATGGCTAACTTGCAGAAGATCCTCTTGGTGGGCTAGAACAAATGAATCCATCTTATATCTGATGGTCTTTCTTTTAATAACCTATGGTTTATGGTTGGAAGCCCATCTCTGAATTGTGAGATGACAGACCCCAAATCAAGAAACTAGAATTAAATTAGGATTTTATATCCATAGCCACATAATTGTACTATATAACTACTTATATAGTCTAAGTATAGTACTTATATAGTATAGTACTTATATAGCATAGTATAGTATAAGTATAGTACTTATATAGTATACAAGTACTTATATAGTGCAATTATGTACTTATATAGTCCTTAAATAGGCTACTCAATTATTCCAAAAAATGCCAAAGAACACTGTTTCCAGTCTGACAGCCTAACCACTGTGATAGCAAGCAAATTGAGCACAGAAGGCCACAATGACTCTAGAAAGTCCTGTTTGGTCCTAAATGTAAGAAGGTTATCTAAATGTGGGTATTCACAGTCCCGTGAAATTATGTGAAGCTGCCATGTCTTCTCTTTGGGCATCAGGGAGAGGATGTAACAGTTTACCATCTTCCCTTAACTTCAGCTACTTCTTATCTTGCTCCTCTGAAACACGAAGAAAGCAAAAGGACCCCTAAATAGGCACTTCAATGTGCCCACATTTTACTATGTAGAGAACAGCATTATTGGTAGTATGGGCCTCGAGTAATAGAAATACCTAACCAGGAAAGCAGCCTCCTCTCTGGGCGACTCTTTCTAACTCACAGGCTTCCCTAGAGTTTCTGATACGAGCCCAGGGCAGTGCGCCTCCTGCCTTCTCCCAGTCGGCAATCACCACCACAGAGGGCTGCTCTCACAGAGGGCAACACGGCATCACTCTCGCTGTGCTGGGAAGGAGCATTTGAGGACCACTGCATACTCACCATTTTGGCAGTTTTAGTTGGTGAAGGAGGACCTTAAAAAAAATGAGCCAAATTTTAAAAACAGAGGTAGCATTCCCAGATCACAAATATTGCTAACATTTATGATAAAACTAGCTTCAACTTTTAGTAGGCTAGTAAATTCTATATCCAACACCTCCTATGTGCCATGCTTTATACATATGTTATCTCATTTCATTTCTATGACAATCCTAAGGCATAATTGTTACTACTGTTTTATAGATAAGGTAAACTAAGATTCAAATAGATTAACATTACTTCCTTACACCATAGAACCAAAGGGTAGCAAGGCAGGAAACTATCACACCTCTCTGGCACCAAACCCTGGTCTCTTTCTCGTATTTGTCGGAACCCTGGATGATCTCCAGCACTCACAAAGAGATTTCCACCTGACCCGGAGCACATTCTACCACGTCACCCAGAGAAGAAACGAAAACAGTTCAAAGAAATAAGAATAATGAAAAATGCCCCAAGGAAGTTACACTGCTCATTTGCCTCAAAAATGAAAACTAAAAGCCAGAGAGTTAAGTGTGAAGGGCTAAATTTTATTTTTTAAAATACTAGCCACTCACAGGTATAAATTTAAGAAAGCCCATTAAAACACAACTTGGTGATTAGTCCTTGGAACTGGATTTACGTCTGGGAGCCGTTCAAGTCAGCTGATGACCTTGGAAAGTAAAAATTATACTTCTCTCACAAGAGTACTGTGGGGTTTAATTAACATTTATGAACAGATACTAAAGCTTAAGATGAAAGCTTTATGAGCACAAGTTATCAGGATTGCTCTCACAGAACAGATTCACACACCGTCCAACATCATTCTGCTTCTTCACAGAGACGCCAGCTCTTTCAAAGAATCTTTGGTACATTACAGAGGCCCAGAGGAAGTACCACTGGTTGAAAGGGTCAATTTCTATTATTGTCATCAACAGAGAAAATGAAATTAAGAGGATATATTTCATTTGAAGTAGCACAATGCTGTGACTCTCACTAATCATTAAAGCCATAAATCAGATTTTAAAAAGAATATAGAGGGAGAGAAACCCATAACAGACACAAATGAAACCACTAAAAACTGAAAAAACTGCCGCAAAAGATACTGCTTACGGAAGCGGTCAGACAGAACCTTCAGGAAAATGCACACTAACTACTACTTAAGTCTGCTAGGAAAGAGACATTCTGACCTGTAAGGAAGGACAATTAGCTGACAAAAATGCACGAGCAATGCAGATCTTTCCTTGTTGTACTTTTACTTACCTCCTCTTAAGATAAGCAATGGTACATCTGCACCTACTGGAAACTGCTTTAGCACCTCCACCACTTGGAGATGTGTTAAATTCTGCACATTCTGATGGTAAATTTCCTTAATTATATCCCCCTTCTGTAGGCCTTGACACCACTGACTATCCAATATCATTTTCACCTTCTGTCCAGTTGGGCTGTCAGCAATTGCAAACCCAAAGCCTTTAGGGCCCTTAATCAGAGGGATAGTCACTAGTTCAGGCTGGGAGCTGCCTGATGATGCCATGGATGCTCTCTGCTCACTCGGATCTGATAGTCCATTGAGACGATCACCAATCAAGGTGTGTCCTGATTTTCCATTCTGGTCCAGAACCATTGCTCCTGACTTAAAATCCTGAGTATTCATGCAAGTCTCTCCCTTGGTTAATGACTGTCCGTTAATGACAGGAGTAGCAGCAACAATGTCCACAACAGGATCTTCATTGTCATCAGGAAGAGGATAACCACGACACAAAGTGAGGTTTACATACTGATTGACAGGTACCAATTGAAACATCTGGACAACATCTGCATGAGTGTGACCAAGGACACAGTTGCCATTGATGTCTACAATAACATCACCTGGTAAAACAAAACCATATTAAAAATATTAAAAACACCAAATAAGTTAAGTTTTTGTTGGGTGCAGGCAAAAATACCTTAAATTTTGCATCTAAATATGAATTCTGCAAACCTCTTACTGTTCACTAACTGCTGAAAAAATAGATTTCAAACACAGATATGGCATTTTCCCTTTTGAGATTCCTCTCTAAAAAGAATATACAAATACATAAAATCATAATTATGATTGTGGCAGAGAGTTATGACCTCAAGCTCAAGTGAATTATTTAAAAAATAAGTGCAAATTCACATTATCATTGTTAGTATATCCTCTAAGTGGCCTAAGTGGCCATACAAAGCTAGGGACATTGTAGCAGGTATTCAGTAAACAGATGAGGAGCAAATACCTCCACAGGCTACTTGTACAAAAAGGCAATCTTTAAATACCACCTTATTTCTTGATTTTAAGAAGCCATTGATTACAATGTACTTAAAAATTCATTCTAGTTTGAAAAATGTAGGGCTGAAGATAAGAATAATGTCAAGTCATGAGTGTATTTTATTTTAGCATTCTTCTTTTTGTAGAGATTTTCAATTTATTGTAATTCAGATTTCAAAAGGAGAAACAAGCAACAAAAAATTCAACACAGGCTAGGAACATATTATTTAAGACATTGAAAAGTCAGCTAAATTAATCCTTGTAAAAGCTGATTTTACATTATGGCCACTTTGGGTGCAGAATCATTACCACTTGACATTCATCAGTTGTGTATTTTTTTTAATGCGTCTTAACTTTTTAAATCTGTCCTCTGATGTCTCATCCATTTGCTGCTTTTATTTGAATATGATTATTTAAAAGGTTATTGCCAAATAAAGGTGCTTTAATTTGTTCTGATTGCATGTAGGCTGTAAAAAATCAACATGAATGGTATTTAAAAACAAATGTTAGTCTGTAGAAACTTGTTTCATGATCTAAGAAGATACAAAATTAGACTAATTAGAAAGTTTTGACATTTCCTCCCCGGTTAAAGTTCCCAGAATTTTCATGGCAGTATTCTATTGCTATGCAAATTAGACAAGAGTTTTAGACGAATCTGAATCTATATTAGAAATCCTGACAGCATATACAACAGCTACAAAATGTGTTTCATGGACAAAATATTTAAAAAGCCGAAATTGAGAACTTTTGAAAATAAGTTGCTATCTGCCATCAAAAGTACTACGACAGTTGAATCGTCCAAATGAGGGACATATTTACATGGTACGTGAAATAACAGAGGATTAGAAAAGTCTAGCAAACAGTGCAAGAAGCAACCTCAGTGGAATATTAAAATCTTTCTGGAAAAAAGTGCTTAAACCTCCCCCATAATCAATAACGATTCTAGAACATCCTCTAACCCCTACAGCCAGAAACACTGTCAGCCATATAAAAATATCTAACAATTGCCAAGTAAAGACTTTGGGGAAACTATACAAAAGACAAAGTTATACAACACTATAAAAACGGTAATATTCATTTCTATAATTATTAACATAGCAGTTTAATTTTACTAACAACCAGTAAGACTAAAGAAGCAAAAACAAAAAACAACCTCGGGAAAAAGCTGTGAGATATAACAATTTGCTCAGTATCACTATAAACATCACAATGGATCATTTTTCAAAAAAGATTATAGGTAAAAGTTAGTTCCAAAAGTACCCTACATAATCAAAGAAAATCAAACAATCAGATATTTTCTGAGATGGTTAATAAATCTTCAGCTCAGTACAGCCAAAGAGTTATCTCAAAATTATACAAACTATTCAAACAATTCATAATTTTAACATATTTTCTCAAGTTTCCACTTATTTGTAAAAATGGCCTTTCCTCAAAACTAGTATGTATTTAATTTAGAGGATAAACTATGTTAATACAGGAATCTCCCTCTTCAGTCATATAATTTAGTTCTCTCTCTTTAAATATGTAAATTACATATAAAATATAGACATATATAGTTATCACATATGTAAATATATATGTACTATATATAAACTACATATATAATATATAGTTACTATATATGAATATATATTTCTTGTATATGTTAGAGATATATAATATATATACAAAACCTTTTCACTACAATTTTTGTTATAGTATTACTACTCTTCAAGTAATTCTGAAAAGTTTTTTACCTGGTGCAATTTTCCCATCCTGAGCTGCAGGACCATCCTTCAGCACATTTTTCACTTGCAGGAACTCATCAGGCCTGTCTCCACCAATAATGGTAAAACCAAATCCCATTGTGCTTTTTTTCAACGATGCTCGAAGAAGAACACCTTTAAGCTGGGATGGATCTCGAGTAAAGTGTGATTTTTCCACATCTGTGCCAAAATGAGAAATGGGTTTGAGAACAAAAATAATTAAATGAATACAGCCCTCAAAAACTATCTTTTAGATTGTCTGTATAACAAACCATACAAGAAAGAAAATGAGAGAGAATCTAATGTTATGGAACAGTTAAAATTTAAATTCATAAACGAAATCACTGGAAAAAACTTAGCTAATGAATCATTTCTTCTTTACAGGACTCTTCTATATTATGTGAAAGGTAAAATCACCTACTTTATCTCCTCTTCATTGCCTTGTTTGTACTTACTTTTTCTCACTCCAAAGAATCCTTTATATGAAGTCAAAATGATGTATTTGGGTTGTTTCCATTTTTTGGCTATTATGAATAATGTTGCTATGAACATTCACATACAAGGTTTTGTGTGGGCACAAATTTTCACTCCTCTTAGGTATATGCTAAGAGTAGAATTGCAGCAGTGTCATAAACATACACTAGTAACTATGCTTAACATTTTGAAGAAGTGCCAAACTTCTCCAAAGTGGCTGGGCCATTTTACATTTCCACCAGCAATGTATGAGGCTTCCAGTTTCTCCACATCCTTGTCAACACTTGCTATTGTCTGCGTTTTTGGTTATAGCCATTTGAAACTCATTTCTTCTCATGGCTGCCTACCCCTACAACCTCTTCTCTTGTTAGTACCCAACAAATACTCTATGCTCTAGCCATTCCTATCTGCTCTCTGGCCCTTGGACCACCATTTCATGCATCTATGGTTTTATATGTTCTGTTCCTTCTACCTGATATGCCTTCTTCCTCCTCTAAAATTTCTATCTGCCTGATTTAAGTGCCTCCCTGGCACTTTGAGACCCAGTTCAAATGTGTCGTCTTCTGCCTTGAAAGTTTCCCTGCCCCCTCAACTGCCTTCACCAAAGCAGAGTTGAGCTCTCCCTCCTTTATGCCACCTTTGTACCTTGTATATCTCTATTAATAACAATGAAGGCTATCAATTATTGGTCACCATGTGCCAGATACCATTGTAAGCACTTTATATGCATTATTTTGCATACTCAGAATCACCTTAAGAGGTTAAGTACTATTATTATTCCTATGTTATAGATGAGGAAATACAGGCACTAAGATCTTGTTTAGGGAACTCACCCAAGGTTACAAGCTGGGATTCAAACCTGCTCCACCCCTTGTACATTTAACTTCTCTTCTGGGATGGCACCTGTCATCATATACTGTAACAATTAGTTTCCTATACTAGAATGTGAACTCTTGAGGGCAAGACCTGTCTTACTCCTAATCATTTCTGAATATCATGTGCTAATTAGCAAAGTACTTGGCATATAGTAGGTGCTCAAAAGTATTTGTTGGACTATAAATATTTGCTAAATCAAATGTAAAACTTAGGGGAGGGGATTACGTTTTTGAAGAGTAGTTATAAGAAAGAACTGTTTCTCTCAGGGACAAAAGAAGTGGGACATCTACTCGATTACTATGATATGAGCATATAGACCCCCGGTTATTAATGACAGATGGAGAAGGGAGATGAGATGGAAGGAATGAGCAGAATGTAAGAAATTCCTAGGCACTTTTTTCAAAATACACGGAGCTAGGCTCATCAAAACCTCAGGACCTATATATTTTAAAAATGCTCCCCAAATGATCCTGATATTACTAATACCTCACCATCCCAATTGAGAATCACTGATGTAGGCAAATAATATGGTAGATTTATTTAGTATTTGTTCATAACAGTTAATGAAGAATCCTGAATGGTTACTGACATTAGACTAGACAATTAACTTGGGAGAAGCTCATACTGAATTCGAGGTCTAATACTGGCCTGTCCTTAAACATTAGGAAACAATCCAGTCTTCAAATCAAAACCTAAAACCCATAACAAAGCTATTTAATCCCTTCTCCCAACAATTTCATACTTTTATATAAGCAGCATGAGAAAAATATCAGTATTCTCAAAATGTTCAGATATTTTATTAAAATTAATATGTTTACAAAATATGATTTGCAAAAATTAGACATTCTCTGTTGAATTTCAAAGTCCCAATACTAAAAAGTTCAAACATTTTTATTAGTTCAGTACATAAATCTCACAAGTTATTCTTGGAAGGAAAGATTGAAGAAAAACTTCTACCTGGTTTTGATGACCCAGTATCAGCCTGTCCTAACTGCTTTTTCCTTTTGGCTTCATCCACTGGATTTTCAAACTGGGTTTTCTGGTTAAGGTGACTGTAAAATGTAGAAAAATACACATTTCAGGTTAAGATGAAAGAGATTATTTTTAAGTAGACTATTATACCACTCCATCATCATAGTTTAAAGGACAAATATGTATCATTAGGCTATGGAACACAGAAGCTGAAAGATCACAGTGGAAGGGCTTTTTGGCAACTAAAGGCCCATAGAAGTCAAAGCTGCTGAAGCATTCACTATAGCTGCTTCATAAACGTACCCAATATAGCCAATAACAGTTTTCAAAACTGCAGTCGAAGGCCTCCTATCTAATGCAATCACAACTGTTGGTAACTGATAGGCTAATTTTTTTAAAAGACAGTTAATGGTAGGACGGCTTTAATTTAAGTTTCTCTAAAATGAAGCAGCTGTAGAGACACTTTTAAAGAAATCTGAGTACAGAAGTTTTCTAGAAGTTTACTATTACTTTTCCAACTAACTCACCCATATCAATTTAGCAGCAACTAAGAAAGAGATTTGCTCTTATCAAATTGTATCACAGAACAACTCTTCCACATTTAAATTTCCTCATAATTATATAATAATTAAATGAATTCTATAATTACAATATAAGTTTAACCAGTATTTCTGATTTGGGAACATTCACAACGGACTCCTGAAAAGCATACAAGACTGTGGGGGAAAGCAGAAGAGCACAGGGAGACTAAGAGGGTAGGAGATCAGCCAATGGTAGTCAATACACTATGCGTGATGGTATGTTTTACAGAGAGAACACAGCATTGGTTATTCCGGAAAGTCAGTTAAGCGGAAGTTGGTTAAGAATGCAACTATTGTACAAAAGATGTTTAAGACCACAAATAGGTCTAATAGAGAAGCAACAGGAATTATATTCTAGCACTTCCATAGTGCAAATATATTTCAGCCAAATGACATGCATTTTCCAATAGCAACCATTTTAACAAGAAGTGACATTAGTGAATAACAAAAATTAAACATCAAATCATGATAATTTCAGGGGCCAGCCACGTGGCGCAGTGGTTGAGTGTGCATGTTCCACTTTGGCGGCCCATGGTTTGCCAGTTCGGATCCCGGGTGCGGATGTGGCACCGCTTGGCAAGCCATGCTGTGGTAGGCATCCCACATATAAAAAAGTAGAGGGAGATGGGCATGGATGTTAGCTCAGGGCCAGTCTCCCTCAGCAAAAAGAGGAGGATTGGCGGCGGATGTTAGCTCAGGGCTAATCTTCCTCAAAAAAAAAAAAAAAAAAATCAGGAGAATTTCAGATTAAGATTGTCTTTAGATAGACTGAATATTACAAAACCTACATATAAATAGTCATACAACTTGGCTAATTACTTTGCCATTTGTGAACATTAATGGTGGTGATGGAGGAGGGAGCAGCAGGGGCCAAAAAAAAAAGAAACCTTCACAGCAAAGTATGCTAGCTTTCTCTTTGTCCTTCAGGCTTCTAGTGCAGTATTAATCCTGCAACAGATATGGTTATTTAGTTTCAGAGCTCTAAATATGGCAAGTTCTATCTGATACTCTTTGGGTTCTGATTTCACTAAAACTCAAGTTTAAGTATGCTTCTGCTTCTTATGATGGGGGGCACCTCATCAACTGAGTTAACTGCTTAAATCTCTGTGAGAATGAAGATCTTCGCTGTTAAATTAGGTACGTTTACTATTATTATTTACTAGGTACTGACATTTTACAATAAAACAACTAGAAACTGACACTTAGAAAAGAATAAACCTGTTTAGAAAGAACCTTGGCTCACTTTAACGTCATCAGCCAGAATGACCCACTTTGCCACCTAGGCACTAGAACATAAAAAGCAGTAACTTGTATTTATACTCTCTGTAATGTGTGGGAGAAGAGAGTAGAAGTATGCAAATGAGTAATCTTTTTCCTGAAAATTCTCTGAGAAAAGAATGTAAGATTTTAGTAAAGAGAGTAATAACATCTGTCACCTTAAGACTACCTAGATTTAAACGCCACCCAAAAGACAAAACAAAAAAGTAAAGACACTCTCCTTTTTACTTACTTACACCCACAACATTATAAAGATGTAACAACTTTGTTTTCCCTATAACTAGCTATGGGAAGTAAGAGAGGAGAATATTATGGATTATCAGAAAGATTAAACAAGGGTAGCAAACAAGCACAATTAAATATATAATATTTTGATTCTCATCTATATTAAAATTTTTCATATAATATATGGATTTTTAAAATTGATCTCAACAAATCATTATTCTTTCATGAAGAGCTGGAGATATTAAAGCAGACATATATGTTGACTTCGCCACCTAAGTGCGTCAAGACATTTAACGCAATACAATAAGACAAAATTTCTAAATATATAAGCATTCTTATGAAAGGCCTGCCACTACATTTTTGGAACAATTTTATTTTCAGAAATAAATTAATCCATTTCAGAATCTCATCCTCTAAAGTAAGTACCTATAAAGAAACTGCCATTGCAGTTGGTGTTACTACTACAAGGCTCCTGCCAAGAGCAAACACTGTGCCATCTGGTTTGACAAATTAAGAGAGCCAAAGAGTAGCCATTCAAGTAACAGCTTTTTATCTCCATCAGTAAACTCACTGCAGATTACTATGGTCGAGATTCAAAACCTAACTAATCTGGGAATCAAGCCACACTCCACAGCTCAGCTGACTCCATACTATTGTGCATCTTGAGTACAGCCTGCTCTTTCTTAACCTAATAAATTACCCTCCTATAAAATGAGCTCGTTCTGGGAACAATCATACAAAATCATGTCACTGCTGCTGCTGTTGCTTCTAATTCAGGCTATTTCACCCACCTCCATGACAACTGGGAGCAGGTCACTTCAGGATTTGCCCTAAAGTTGCTTCAATATTATATCTTTGCTTAATGGGAACCAGACCATTTAGCCCAAGATTTTACAACAGGCAAATAACTTTCACCTTTTGACCATGTATTCAAATTCACTTGGAATAAACAATGAGAAAATGAGAATCATTATCTCAGAAATATTCAGCAGTGTCAATGGCAAATAATAATAGTCAATTGAAGCCCAATTTAAATAGACTAAACTACAAAGGAAAAAAAAAGTCCCATAAAACCTTTTCAGTTGGCCTTCAAATATTCCTTTGACTTGAAAACTGGTTTCTTCATTTCTTTATTTTAACTAAATAAGCTTTAGAAAAAAATAACAAAAGAGCTGCTGTATACTTTTCACATCACAGTATGATGAAAATATTAAATAACACAATGGAAATAAAATCAGCATAGCCTTTCAATGGAACCAAAATATTGACACTGTGAAGTTATATACCTAAGGGTCAAACTACCTGAGGTGTTTTCTTAGGGTACAGTTAGATTTTTAAGAAATCATTCCAAAAATCTCCCCAACCACAATGACTCAAGTAACAACCTACACATTACAATAAAGACTAGAGTTACAACAGGACTCAGACTTATTTACTTCATGCAAACAAGTGATGAAAAATAAATAAGCAATCACAAAACTAGAAGATTCTCCTGTTTGCTATTTTTCTAGATAATAATACCATTTTTCCTTCACCATCTAGGCAGTAGATTCAGACTCCTAGTTTCCAGGTAAACAGTAACGTTTCTGATGCAATTATTTGCCTAGTACTACATGCCTGAGGTCAAAATTCTATCGATGGCATCCAGAAAGAAAGCAATCCCAATGGTCATAACCATGTAGCAATTAGATAAATGAAGAAAATGGAAAGAAAAATTAGATGTTGACGTTATCCTAATTTCTCTGGCTAACATAGGCAGATGTTTGGTGCTCCACTCCAACATATACGTATGTTTAAATTTAACCATAACAGCTGTGTAAGAAGCAACTTTCACCTTCAAAAAGAATACTAAGTTTTCCTTGATTAAGTCCTCAAGTGAGAGAACACTTTCAATCATATACCTCAAAACTTTGGATCATTCTGGTACACTGCGCTGAAAGTCTCTCACTGCTTTCAGAACCACACAGCTGTAGGCTGGAAGTGACCTTAACAGCTCATCTAGTGCAGTGCCCTCATTTCACACTTTTCTTTCTACTCTGTTTCTCTTCAGAAGCTGGAGTAGTAATGATAACATCTCCAGCTACTAATCACCTGGGCAACTTCTAACTCCATATTTACTTCAAAGCCGACTTCCAGGGAGCCCAGAGCCAGTGAAGTAAATGTTCACTGTCCCTATCTTCTCATTCCCCTAGAGGAGAACCCTGAAAGCTGGACTGCAGAAGCCTTACTGCGCTGTGCAGTATTCCCCGAAGCTGTATAATGAAAGGAAAAGATTTGGGAGAATACTAACTGAGGTAAGAAACTTACTCAACATAGTATGTCCCATACTGAGGATCTTCTATTTTCTCCCAGCCATAAGGAAGTTCTGTAAATAAAAAAAGAAAAAAAGAATTGAGTAAAATGCCAAATGCAAAACCAAAAGAAAAGAATTCACCAACAAGTGAATTTAAGTGTCTTTTATTTCATTATACTAATATCTGGGAGACAAACAGAAAGCTGAGGGCTCACTTTCAAAGAACAAATACAGTTTGCATCTGAGTGGCTTCTTCAACAGCCAGTGAGTGCCTCAGCAAGTAATCAGAAGCCCAGAACAAAAGATGACATTAAACTCAAAAGTGCTTATCTGAATCACAAGCCATAAAAATGCTAATTATCTTAAAAGTCATTTGGTATATTTTTTTCACTTAAAAAGCTGGATAATACTGACATGAGACACTCTTACCCAGTAGTCCAACACAAGCAGCAGCTGCTTGATAAATTTTTCACCATGATACATAAGATTTCTGTTATTTCTCCCATCACATTCTGACCCACTTCTCCCCAAAGGAAAGTCAACCTTGGATTTTGGCCATTTCAAGTGGGTAACCAAGATTTGCTTAAAACTTAAGAAAGTACCTACTTTCCCTGGCATTAACTTGATCTGAGCATCTGAAGGAAAATTTATCTAACTACCACAGTGCCTAGTAGAAAATCTGTATTTGTGTATGGTAACAAAGAAATATCTCATGTAGGATTACTATATATTATTTATTCCAAGTAACTGACAATAAAATATAAACAGAAGAACTGAAGGTAGTTGAATTTCTGATAGTTAAAAAAAAAATTCTGGTCTTTCCAACATAAACTGACACTGTCAAGAAAGAATTCTCTTTTCCCTCTACTCTATTTTCCAAGGTAAGACTCCTGAAGAATCATTTTATTAGTCAGACGCGGATTAAGTTGGCAGGAATGTTCCTAGCAGGTGGTTTGAGTGCTATCAATTATACATAGGAACCCAACAAGAAGGAATTTTTTAAAAACCCACAGTTGTACAGTATGATGACCCACACTTTTACTTTCAATTTCTTTTAGAGTATTTTTCTGCTATGCTGAAACACACAGACATGCACAGACACACACACACACACGACGCATCCTAGACAGTTAAAAGGCTTAGAAGATATCAGAAGGTTTATTAATTTTATACCATTTAGCTGCAATTATGATGTATTGACTTTGTAAGTAAAAATTCCATTATAATGAATCTGATAAGCTATACAAACTACTATGCTCTAAAAAACATTATTATTTCCACATTCAGAATAAAAGGAGAGAATAGAATGACCAGCTTCTTGATGAAAAGCTCTGAATCACCTCCACCTGTTTTCTCCAGAATATTTTTCTTCCTGTGTAAATACATATCGATTGGCGGTTTTGAAGCTTGGTGAACTCACCAAGTACCTGGTTGAAACGTCTGAGGTGGAAGAGATGAGAATAGTTGAAAAGTAACTACTATGTGAAAACAGAACAAAGCAGCTGAGAAGAACTGAGGCATACTTCAGTCCACTCTGCTCCTCCACATCTACAGAGCAGACAATCGTCAATTAACTAGGTACGATATTTTATAACCAAGCAACTATTATATGGATAAGAATATTTGTTGGATTCTATCTGCAAAAAATACTCTATAATAATATTACCAAAGCATTATCATTAACAATCTTCCAAGAAAGAGATTTTTTTCTGTAACAGAAATTTTCTTGAAATAGCATGAGAACTGAATGGTGCTGTGTAAGGATAAATTCTGCAACTGTAACACATGTGGAGTTACGCTTTGTCTTTAAAGAAGCTTGGAGAACTGAAGGAACTATAGAGACAGCTGAAACATTCCCTTTGGTATCTGAAAAATTGACTAAAAAGGATGCATTAATACTTAATAAGGATAAAGGATCAACACAAATATATTTCAGGGTTAATCTGGAAGTTCATTCAGCATTTTAGTTAGCACTTAAAACAATTAGCAACTAACAGATAAAGCAGAGCCTTTTCTTTAGGAGAGTAAACAAATTGGTAATTTATCTTGTGGGTTATTTAGTAATGACTTTAAACCCTCACCAGTAATAGCATTATCCAGTTTTCTGCAGGGCAAATTAATACAAATAAAGAAGTGGTTATTATTTGCCCATTTAAATAAAGGTAATAAAAGCAAGACTAAAATACCTAGCAATTTTATACACTATCCAGTGGGTCAGTTCATTCACTAATTTCCTTCCCTTTTTCTTCCTATATTTCCTTCCTTCCTTCTTCGTTATGCAAAATAACAATTAGAAAAACAACACAGCTCTTGACCTCAAGGAGTTCACAGTCTAAACAGGAAGACAGAAGACACAAATCATATAATGAAGATAAACACAAGCTTTCTTGGGGAGTGCAGAGGAATGACCCCAATTGCCTGGTAAGAGTAGCTATCAGGAAAGCCTTCTAAAAGAGGGTGATGTCTTAAAGGGTGAGTTGGGACTGGGGAGAGGGAGACCATTCCAGACAGACCAAAGAACACTGAGGGTTAAGAATGCCTGGCATTTTCAGTAATTACGAATAATTTGATAGGGCTGGAGTGAAGGTTGTAGGCAAGGTGCTTGTCTTATAAGCACCAAATCACATTCCTGGAGTGCCATGTTAAGGAGTGTAATCTTCATTTTGATGATGATGGAACTGATTAAGCTGGACTCTGACATGATTAAATTTATATTTGAGAAAGATTATGGGCAGCAGTAATACAGCATGTGCAGATAGAGTGGAGTGAGAATAAAGGCAGACAAATAAGAAAATCATTAATAGCCTAGATAAGAAATTATGAAGGCTGGAATTAAGGCAGTGGTAGTGGAAACAGAGAGAAAGAATGCATAAAAGAAACAAGGAAGTCAAAGTAATAGGGCTCAATGACATGAAGATGGAGAGAGGAAAAGAGGGGAGGAGGCCAAGAGGATTCCCAGGTTAATGGCTCTTCTGGCACGAAAATGACACACTATCAGATGTTTATTGAATATTTACTATGAAAATAGCTGTGGGAATAGGAACAAAGTATTAATTTGGATTTAAAGGCATTTTGGTGACAGATAATATGTAAAAAGTGCCTAATGTAGTGCCTAGCACCATCGGACATTCTAGAGATGGTAGGTTTTTAAAGGTCAGAAATAATAGAACTTGGTAGTTAACTGTAATGAAGAGGATAAGGTGAGGAAAAAGTTGAAGATGATAACCAGCTTTTGGCTCAAGGAACTGGAATATGGTGTCATTTGTTGAGGGCAGGAACGGAAGATTTAGCTTAGTTTGGGAGGTCTTACCTTTGAGGGGCCTGTGCAATACCTGGTAGAGATATCTAACAATCTGTTGGAAACATAAACCTAGTCCTGAAAAGAAAAATGTAGGAAGATAAGGATTTGGGAGATATTGTAGTTAGGCTATGGCATTAGGCAAGATTACCTAGATAAATTATGAATAGAAAAGGTAGAGAATAGAACCTCAGTAGCATTAACAATTAAAGGAGCAGATGGAGAAAATAAGAACAGTTAGAGGAAATGGTGTCAAAGAAGACAGAAGAGGAGAACATGGTTAACACTAACAAATGCTTTAGAAAGCTGTCAGGACTAAAGATAGGGGCTGAAAAAGAGTTCACCAAATTTGGCAGTCAGGAGGTTATTGGTAATCTTAAGAAAAGAAGTTTCACTGAGAATGTAGAGGAAAAAATTCAGTGTATTATAGTACCGAAGAGTGAAATAGGAGTGGAGTCCTCAGAAGAGATGGCTCTTTTTGTTTTTTTGAAACTTGGTTGTGAAAAAGGTAGTGTGAGAACCATGGGAAGAAGTAGAGTCAAGAGAAAATATGTTTATTTACTTTTGAGATAAGAAAAGACCTAACCATATGGAAGCTAAAGCATAACCCCCAAAAGTTGATTCAAAAGGTAAAACTATTCCTGGCGTATCAAACAGCTGGTTGGTTCTAAAGCCCATATATTTATCTTTCTTTCTTCCCTCTTCCCAAAATAGGACTTTTCTCACTTAAGTATATGAATTACAATTGTTTTCTTATTATGGAGCTCCAGTCGGTTGATAATTTTCTTTTATCATTCTCTAAGCTCCAAAATGACATCAACATTCAACACATTTTAGTATAAAATACGCTTAATTTAAACTTTCTTTCATCCTAAGAGAAAAGAAGTAAGCTGAGAGTAAAATGGACTCCTGATGTTGTAGTTTTAAAATGACTATTCAACCAAAACACCAATTATTTTATTTGAATGGAAGATAAATATGTACATCAATTAAACCATCAAATACAGTATACAAAGACAGTTGGGTTCTGAATATCAGAAGACTAGAGTGGAAAGGGCAAGTTTTTAGAAATTCTAAGGTTTTCCTAGAAGATCTTAAATATTCAGCACAATGCAAAGAATATCTTCCTACCTATAAAAATTTACATTTAAAATATTACTATTATTATCCCCTTTTGAACATCTACTCTGTGCAAAGCACTGTGGAGAATACCAATATAAGCCAGACACAGTCTAGTATGGAAATAGCCCATTGTAGGGCTATTCTCCCCATTCAGGGAGGAGACATATACACAGCCAAAGTGGTAAAGGTTGGCTGAGCATAAACCAAATAGGCTCAAGGTTCCAAACTGCGGAGTCCCCACAGGTAAGTACAGGCAATGTTAGAAAGGCACACAGTTGTGGGGACGGGTGAATAGCCCTTATATTAAAAGGTTTTGAAGATTCCTAGAATACTGAATGCAATTTTGGTTGCTCTATCTTAAGAAAGATATAATTAAGATGAACATATAATGTATTGTCTACTTTTGAGAGTAAAAGGGAATACTATTAATAATTATGCTAGGACAACAGGAATAAGCTGGATTAGTCCTGGGCTAACCAAGATATATGGTCACCTTAATGTAAAGAGCATAGGGAGACACACTTATCCAATTTTTCAAATTTCCATAGAGGGGAAAGAATGGGAGAAACATTTCCAGTTTTTCTGAGCCCCTTCATTTTCTTCTCCAAAGAAGAAAGAATGTCTTATCTGACTGAGGAGTTTTAGAAAATGAATTCAATATGCTTGGCTCAGGGCCTCTTGGTTTCTCTCCCTATTTTAGATGTCAGCCTGAAGGCAGAGAGGGTACAATCCACTCTGGTCTCCACCATGCCTGCCTTGTAGGAGAAGGCCTGCAGCTGAACAAAGAGGCCAGAGGCTGAATGCTTATGTCTGCCTCCTGTTGGGATAAAATATCAGTAAGCCCACACAGATGCAGAGCTAAAGCCATGTTCACTCATCAGCTGGCATCCTAATCTCATCTCTCTGTTTCCCGTGTCTTATTTCTCTATCAACTGCAAACTAGTGAATGAAGACAGACTTATTACTTATTGCCTCACCCCAGAATTTTAGAGATTAAAAAATATTTTCAAAAAGGATGACCAAAATATCTGGGGGATAGAGTAGCTTCTTTCCTTCCTCTTTCTTTTCCCTCCCTTCCTCCTCCTCTCTTTCCAAACATTTCAGTCTCTACTGAAAGGTGATACAGAGGAATATGACAAAATCATTGCCCTTATAGTTACAATGCAATATAATTAGTGCTACCATAGATATACATCATATGGTACTACTGAGCACAGAGAACACCTAATTCTGACCCTGAAGAGAATGACAGACGAGGCTACAAAGAAATTATACTTTAGATTCGAGCTTAGAAAGATAAGTAGGTATGAGGCAGGTGGACACAAGGAACAAGGCTGGTTCCTGGCAGAAGAAATGGGCATATGGAAAAGACAAAAATGTCATATTTATGACATGAAAAAGAAATATAGAATATGGTTCAATTATAAAACACCTTCGATACTTCACCAAGGAGTCTAGACTTTATTCTGCTGACAGTAGGGAGTCATTACAGGTATCTGAGGAAGGGAGAGGTATGAAGGCAGTTGTATTTCAGAAAGATTAATAGGCAATGTAGCCAAAGTTTTTTAATCATGTAGCCTTACCAGTAAAAAATATGAACATGTACCTACAAGATATATACATTTATTCATAAATATGTATGCTGCTGTTAGTGCCATCAAGTCAACTCTGACTCCTAGTGACCCTGTGTACAGCAGAGTGGAACCCTTCCTGGTCTTTGTGCGCCATCCTCTCACCTTCCAGCGCTATATCAGACAGTGCTCTGCTGCTGTTCACAGGGTTTTCATGGCCAATTTTTTCAGAAGTGGGTGGCCAGGTCCTTCTTCCTAGTCTGACTAGTCTGGAAGCTCCATTGAAACCTGTCCACCATGGGTGACCCTGCTGGTATTTGAAATACTAGTGGCACAGCTTTCAGCATCAGAGCAACATGCAGCTGCCACATATGACAACCGACAGATATGTATGATATATGTGTACTTCTCTACTAATAAGTATGTAATAGAGCATACACAAAATACAAATTTACGAAGGAGATGAAGACTAAACAAATATCACTGTTTCACTTCAATGTGGTTTAAAAAAAGTGAAAACATGACATCTGAAATGTGTCAGCTCTGCCATTTTCTTTCTGTTAGCGTGGGCTTGCTATATACTTATATTACCTTCAATCGGTAGTATCTTTGCAGAAATCTTTTTAAGCCGTATTTCAGCTTTGTGTGGATTAAAAGTATAAAACATAGTCTATAAATCCACTTAACTGGGCACAAGTAAACTGCAAAACGTCCCAGTGGCCTTGACATGAGTAAGGCGCCATGTCCATTCTTCCCTCCAGACACTCTGGGTGGCATATGTGACAATCTGACATATGGAATGAGTAAGATTGTCATTACTAATCTGCATATAAAATAGTACAGAAGCTTAATTTATTTTTTTTCCCAATTGGAACATTGTGAAAAGTAAGTTCTGACATTTTCTTCCGGTACCCAAATAGATCTTTTGAGCACCACCATCTTAGAGATCACTGGCACAAAGCACATAGTTATTAGAGGAGGATCAGTAACTGTAGGAAAAAAGACCAAGAATAGTCCAAGTGTGTGATGATCAGAGGAATGGAGAGGAAGATATAACATAAAGAAAAAGCACGAATAGGCAGAGGATAGATGGTTAGATAGCTGTGTGAAAAAGCAAATATAGCAAAACGATCATTGTAAAATCTTAGCGGTGGGCATATATGTATTCACTGTAAAATTCTTTCAATTTCCTATATGGTGGAAAGTTTTCATAATATATTGGCAAAATATGGAAAAAGAAAGCAACAGGAATTGGAAATTATATAGAGAACATAGCAAGAGGAGAGGAAGAAGTAAATATGACTCAAAGGATTTTGGCCCAGATGATTATGCGGATGGTACCTGTGATGGAAAGAAGGATGGGGTGACTTTAGGAGAAAGATGTTAAATTCAGTTTTAAATATGTTTATTTGAAGTGCTAGCAGGATAACCAAAAAGAAAGTCTCAAATGCAATAGGAAATACAGAAATAGAATTCAGAACAGAGGACAATATTAGAGATTTAGATAAGGGGCCAGCTATAGTAAATTGGTAGTTAAAGCTATGAAAATAAATACAGTCTACAAGGGAAAACAGGAAAAGGTAGAGAATTGAACTGAAACAATTAGTGGTCAGGAAAAGGGATGGAGACTAGCAAAAGAGACATGCCTGAGAAGACTAATAACTGCATTCACAATCTTTAAAAAGTCAACTTCTAGAGCAGTATACGTTCTAGTTTACAGTGGCAGATTTCACCACGAGGAACTCACTGTTGAAAGCCTTACAGACAAGAGAAGTATGTTATAAAAGATTATTCTAAAAATTATTTATTGAAGTATAATTTACACACAATAAAATGCACAGATCTTAAGTGCTTATTCAGGGATTTAAAAATCATAAGTGCTCGTTCAATCATAAAAAAACAAGTTCTGGCAACTGCGTGTGCCTGAGTAACCACTACCCCAAACAAGGTGGAAAAGACATCCATCATTTGAGAGAATTACTTCAATTCACCCCACTTACCTCCTCCCTCCTCGTTTTCTGACCTCTATCAGCATAGATGAGTGTGCCTGTTCTCAGACTTTAAATATTGGATAACTGAGTACCCATTCTTTTGTGTCTGGCTTCTTTTATTCAGCATGTTTTTGAGATTCGTCCATGTCATTGAGTGTTATCAACAGTTTTTTCTTTTTATTGATGGGTAGCATTTCATTGCAAGAATATACTGCAAATTGTTTATCCATTCTCTTGTTGATGGATATCTGGGATATTTCCAGGTTTGAGCTATGATGAATAAAGTTGCCATGATCATTCAGGTAAAAGTCTTTTTAGGAATAAATATTTTCATTTCTCTTGAGAAAACACCTCAAGGGAAACTGCCAAAAGTGCTCCAGAGTGTTCACATAATTTTACACCCCCACCCACAGTGCCAGTCCCAGCTACTCTACAATCTCACCGAACTTTGTTATTGCCAGTGTGTGAACTGTAGCCCTTCCAGGGGCCAGGAACCAGTGCACTGATGACTAACGAGAAGCAACTTTTCATGTTCTTATTGGCTATTCTTTTATCTTCTTTTGTAAAATGTCTGTTCAAGTCCTTAGACCATTTAAAAAGTAACTTTATTAAGGTATAATTTACATATCATAAAAATCACTTGTTTTAAGTATACAATTTCAATGATTTTTAATAATTTCCTGAGCTGTGCAAGCATCACTAAAATCCAGTTTTAGAACATTTCCATCACCCCATAAGATCCCTTGTGCTGTTTACAGTTAATCTCTATTCCCGTCCTCAGTGCCAGGCAACCACTAATCTACTTTGTCTCTATTGATTTGCCTATTCTAGACATTTCACATGAATGGAGTCATAAAATAGCTGGTCTTCTGTGTCTAGTTTCTCTTACTTAGCCTAATGTTTTTGAGGTCTGTTCATTTTGTAGCATGTATAGTGTTTTATTCTTTTCTATTGCTGAATAGTATCCCATTATATGATTACATCATATTTTATTTACCCATACATTGGTTGATGGGCATTTGGGTTGCTTCCACTTTTTAGCTATTATGCATGTTGCTCCTATGAATAATTATACGCAAGTCTTTGTGCAGACTTATGTTTTAATTCCTCTTGGGTAGATATCTAGGAGTGAACTGCTAGGTGATATGGTAAATTTACATTTAAGCTTTTAAGAAACTGCCAAACTGCTTCCCAAAGCAGTTGTACCATTTTACATTCTGCCAAGCAATGTACAAGGGTTACTATTTCTTCCCATCTTTGCTAATTCCAAAGTCATAAAGATACTCTTGTAAATTTTCTTCCAAAGGCTTTTGTGATTAGTTCTTTGATCCACCTGAAATTACTTTTAGTGTCTGGAGTGAGGTGTAGTTGAAGTTCATTTTTCCTTATGGATATCCAGTTGTTCCAGCACCATTTGTTAAAGAGAATTTTCTCTCCTCATTGAATTGACTTGGGCACGCTGGCTGCAAATTAAGCGATCAAATATGTGTGCTTCTATTTCTGGATTCTTTATCCTCACCCATTGATCTATTTATCAATCTTTATGCCAATACTGCACTGTCTTGATTATTGTAGCTTTATAAGTCTTCCAATCTTGTACCCTAAATCCTTTACCTTTGTCCTTTTTTAAGATTGCTTGGCCAACTACAGCCTTTGTATTTCCATATATATTTTAGTCAATTTCTTCAAAACAGTCTTTTAGGACTTTGAATGGGACTGTATTGAATCTAGGTATCAATTTAGGGAGAAGGAACATCATTAACAATATTGTGTCATCCAATCTATGAATACAGTATGTCTCGTCAATTATTTTAGTTCTTCATTAATTTCTTTAGTGATGTTTTGTAGTTTTTAGTGTAAAGGATTTGCACATCTTTCAGTAGACTTGCTCCAAGGTATCTAATTTTTTTTACATCGTTGCAAATAGAATTTAAATAATTCTATTTTCCAATTGTTTGCTCCTAGAAATATTCTTAATACTGTAATCATGTTGAACCAAATATGTGTTAATTCTGTTTGTTTTTTTTATAAATTGGAATTCAATCTATAGGAGGACTGCCTGAACCTCATTCTAAGCCACTCATTTTTTAACCAAGGTAAATAATTTCTGATGAGTGATACAAAATGAATGCAAATTTTATTCATCTGCATCCTACATTCAAGAAGATATAGTAAAGAATTTTGGTTGGGGAAAATTCTATACTTATTTGTAAGACTAGACCATTAAACAGAACCTCTAATATATAAGACAGATAAGTATTATTAGCTAATGATTCTTAGAGGAATAGTTTTTCTGCTAAGCAGTAAAAATTGTGTGTGGGGTGGGGGTGCAGTGGGGGTATGTTAGAGACTTTCACTGAGTTTCTACTGCTGCTCTAAATGGCTACTATAGATACAAATATCTCTATCTTAATGACACTAAATTAAATACATTTTTGAAGGCTCAAGAAGCATGATGAGGCTATCCTGTGGTTGAGAATGTACCTAATTTATAAATATATTTATTTAGAATTTTAAAAGTTTGTCTTTAAAACAAATGTTTAAAAAAGGGCAAATTTACTTTCACTAAGATTTTTTAAAAATAGGATTTAACTGTATAATCCTCAAAAAGAGAGAAAGTCTCTCATAAAATTAGATATAATGACCAGAGTCAGTTGATTATGATATCCACCCACTGCTATGTGCTTATGCACATTATGTTTTATTTAGGGTATTGGAAAACTCACTATGTAAGCAAGAAGAGCAAGCAGGGATTAAGAGAATAAGTATGGTATAAAAGGTTTCTGAATCTCTACCTCCATCTTCACAGTCTTCAGGGGCTTTGGCTTTCTTACAAAGACGAGGATCCAACCAGGTGGTTGTCTTGGTATTGTGGCTGTAGAATAAACATTTCAATTAGAACTAGCACAGTAAAGAGGAAGAAAAGTATTTCAAAAGCAAAGACTTAAAGTGACTATAAGGTATACGATGTTGGAACATTTATCTCCTACAGGCTCCGTTTGTAGACCTCTGATTCAAAATCCTATTGTTCTCCCTCCATTACTTCAAAACTGCCATAAAGGAAAGGTAATGCTTGAGGCATTAATTCGAGAATGAAGACTCTCAGCAAAGGATGAAATGCCAAGTGCAGAATAAAGATACTTATTTAATCAGTCAAAATGTGAGCACATAGCCCCATACTGTGCATTATCTAGCTGAAAAAGCTGCACTGAAAACCTTATTTGCTTGCTGGCTGAATTCTTTCCTTCCTCCCTTCAAAAAACACTCTATTTCTTAAATGCCTGTCATGTGTGGGCACAGTGCTGGGGGCTGGGAATACAGAGATAGAGCCTCTGCTCTCACTGGGGCTCTTTAAAATAAAAGAGTTAAATGAAAGTTTTAAAGTGTCTGTTTTTGCAACACGCAAGTAAAAATGATGGGTATAGTTAAACTCAACTCTACAAAACTAAGTCTTCATTACCATGGACCATATATTTAACAGAAAAAAACCCGACAGAGAACAAAAAATTCCGCCCCCCCCCCCACCCTTTTATATGAAGTAGGCCACAGATGCTTTCAAAGAGCAGTGTCTGTTAAATTTCGCTATAGGTCACAATCAGTTAGCTTCAGACCAGGTCACCATGCAGCAGATCTAATGCTAAAATAAAACTATAACACAGCTAAGTGGACAAACAGCGTTATGGGTTAAGTATCTGAACTATGAGGTTATTAAAGAAAGAAAAAATCACGGAAGAAAATATATAGGAAGGTAACAAAATGTAAATTAAAGTTATTAGCAAAGTAGTGTGAGAGTAACCATGTGAACAAATTATCTTTTCTTGGTGTCTTTAACATGAGATTAACTCACTAATCTCTACGCTGACCACTCAGGAAACGAAGCCAATGGTTTCAGGGAATAGTCGTATCTTCCATACCTTTTCTAATTCCTGACCTATTCACAGAGCTGGCTATGCAGCCCCTTCTTACACACTGCCAGGTATGCTACTAGTTGGTAGACTGTAGTAGGAACACATTTTATATGCTGGATAATGGATAATCTAAGGAGAAATCTGGATCATTTTTAGAAAGTCTGTGTTACTCATTCTGTCAGAGAAAGAATTTCCCCAAACTAAAACCAGTTAAATCAATTTCAGCAAAACGAAAAGGATCAGAACTCCAAAGAGACCTAGGAGTATGCAGATGTTAGGGAAAAAAAGAAATCTTAGCATATCTTGCTAAACAAACTTCAAAATTGCTACATACGAAAATCTTCACTTTGGTTAATGATCTAAAATTTTTACTGCTAAATTAGCAGATGTAGGCAATCTGCTAGGATTTTACCCAATATTTCCCAAGGTAAAGAAATGCCCATAGGAGCTATACCCAAAACATAATAGCTAAAGATTATAGACCTATATTAGTATTCTTTATTTGCAGAAGCATGATTAAACAGCAGCAGTAACTCAGACCAAATACATTAGCTATAGCAAACAGGAGAGCTTTATCTAGCAGCAAATAATATTCAACTATATTCTAGATATTAGTCCCTTATCAGGTATATATGGTTTGCAAATATTTTCTCCTATTCCATAGGTTGCTTTTTCACTCTGTTGATTGTTTCCCTGTGCCGCACAAAAGTTTTTTAAGTTTGATGCAGTCCCATTTGTCTATTTCAGCTTTTGCTGCCTGTGCTTTTGGTGTCACATCCAGGAAATCCTTGCCAAATTCAACGTCGTGAAGCTTTTCCCCTAGGTTTTCCCCTATGTTTTCTTCTAGTTTTATAGTTTCAGATCTTACATTTAGGCCTTTAATCCATTTTAATAATGTTCACCTATAAAGACATTTCTTTTATAAATTCTTCCCCTACCCTTATAATTTACTCTCTTATTCGTATTTGCAGGGTGAAGTACTGTCAGATTCAACGTCTCAAAATCTGCTTCTGAAGATATTAGCCACTTTTAGTGACTCTCCATCTTACTCTTGGGGGTTTACTTCTAAAGTCAGCATGAAAGTCACGTCTAAATCACCCTTGAAAAATCCCTAAAATCGTCCACAGAGAAGAATATACCTGATTTTGTCTGTTTTGTATAATCCTGGTCATTAATGCCTACATAAATGTATAACATAGTTAACAATGTACCATATATGGTAAAAAGAACACCATGCACACAAAATCTATGTCTTTTGAACACTAGAATCCCACTTGTTACAGCAAGATGCTCACTCTAAGGGACGGAGATGGAATTTTGGACCAATTGAGGAAACAGATTCAAGTCTTCTACCCCCTAAATCATTTCTGAGTAGATCTTCTTTGAGTTTAGTGTCCAGCCTTCAATATTTTAATTGTTATTGAATTGCTGTATTCTGTAACTTCACTCCATTCATCTTCTACCTCTAAGCAAATTACTTTAAAGATGAGAATTACAGCTGCATGAGAATATAAAAAATACTTCATAATGAAACTTCTAATAAATTATTTATATGACATATTTGTATATTTGTTCTCAGGTACAAACAATATAAAACATTAGGTTGATTGAATACATGTGATATTCTATATCTCTATAAATATATTTTTATTTATATTAATAGTGCTTTCTCATAAAACAGTTTTATTTTTTGTGAATTTATATTGTATCAATTACTCTGAGGATCAGCGATATTTTCCTCCTACATTATTTAACTATATTGCCTGAATACATCAAATCTAAACTCTAGGACTGAAAATATTTAGCTCAGATAATAAATACACCCCCCACCAAATGATGATAATTCTTGAAATGCTCATTGAATTTGAAAATCTATCCAAAAGTTAAAGAAAAAAAGCAAAACACCCTTTATGCCTACATTTTTCATTATTAGTGATAAATCTGTTTTTAATCCTCCTGTTTTTTTAAAACCATAGGTTTTAAAATACACTATTCCTTTATCCAATAAAATATCATCCAGGGAAATAGTTACACTAAGAATCAACTGTAACTTGTAAAAAAGTATTTTTAAAGAAAGAAAGAAGAAATAAAGTCTGGTGAAATGAGGTTAAAACACTTTGAAGACAAGCCTCACGGTGGCGGCACGTTAGAAAAGACACAGACATTTGCTTACTCGATGAAGTAGACCATCCCTGTGTCAGTGTAGGCCATTTCCCAGTTTTTGGGCAGTGGTTCCAGATTCTCATCTCTCATCATGTAATTTCTAAAGTCCATGGAGCTATTTGTTTGGTTGTAACTTGGGACAGTCTTCATCCAATCAGACGACTCAGAATGCCGCTCTCTGTTTTCCGCTATTCAAAACAGAACAGTGTGAAAAGTAGGTAAAGTTACACTCAAACAGCCCGCTTCGTTTCTAACAAAATGCCAAATATTTAGTGCGAATTTCCCTGTCTATTATGTCCACATTCTGTATAATTTTTGAAAAACAAATAAACATACTGAATTTTTTTCATTTGCTAAGTGACGTTAATCCTGTACAGCACCTCTGATGCTAGTCTGGGAAAGAAGCAAAAAACAACACTAGAATCAATTCAGCATGTACTGAATATATATGAATCAATATATATATATATATATATAAGCCGCCACAGCACTTACACAGTACTTTTATATGCCAGGTTCTATTTTAAGCACTTTACATATATTAACTCATAATCCTCACAGCAACCCTCTGAATATATATTATCACTATTCCCATTTTACAGATGAGAAAACCAAGGCACAGTGAGGTTAAGTTAATTTAGTCAAGGTTACACAGCTAATAAACAACAGAGCCAAGATTTGAATCTAAGTGGTCCATGTTCCTAACTGCTATACCAAGCTGCCTCACAGACATTTAACATAGGCCTTTAAAATAATACTAATTTTGGGGGGCTGGCCCCGTGGCGTAGTTTGCATGTTCCTCTTTGGTGGCCTGGGGTTTGCTGGTTCGGACCTATGCACTGCCTGTCAAGCCATGCTGTGGCAGGTGTCCCACATATGAAGTAGAGGAGGATGGGCATGGATGTTAGCTCAGGGCCAGTCTTCCTCAGCAAAAAGAGGAGGATTGGCAGCAGATGTTAGCTCAGGGGTAATCTTCCTCAAAAAACAAAAAAATAATAATTTTTAAAAACTACACTCAATATACTTCCTGCTTTTAAATATAATTCTCTGTTGGTGATATTAAAATCCTTTTATGGTCCCAAATTCCATAATATAGGTAAGAATACTAAAATTTGGTTACTGTCCAGGGAGTTCACAATTCATGCACTTAAAATCCGTTTCTAGAACTTAAAAGATAATAAAACTGTAACTCCAACCTGCAGGCAGGGCCTCAGAATCAGAGAATCTGACAAGAGGCCTTAGATATCATTACATATCTTTCCTTACAGTACTTCCACTCCAACCATCCTTTATCCAACCAAGTTCTATAATCCATTAATCCTACTACTTACTACCTTCCACTGTTCCTCACCCCCCATCCACCCCATAGTCATGTCCTCATTGCCCTACTGACCCAACTTAAATTCCATGACTAACCACCATAGTCACTCCCGTGTACATACTCTGATTCCTTTGCCCCAACCTTACGTCATCATACTTGCCTGGCTGAGACATAATTCTGCTTTAATTTCACTCTCCACCTACTCTACCTCAGCACACGTGGCTGAACACAGACAATGCTTACTAGTTCACTTTTAATTCACGATCACTAACCTCAAGAGGGCACTTAATGATGTGCGAAAAACCACAGGACATTTCTTTAGTCCACTCACTCTGACACTCTCCTACATAACCTCTTCATACCTTCCTTCTCCTTACATCTTCCAGTACTTCTGTCTTATCCCTAATCTCATTTGATGACCTTGTTTTCTATTTCACTGAGAAAACAGAAGCCAGCAGAAGAGAACTTCTACAAATTCCCCCATCACATCTACACAGCAACTGTGCCCATGTACTCCACCTTCTGCTGCTATGGAGGAACTGTCTGTGCTCCTAGATGAGGTTAACTCTCCAGTTATAAATTCTATCCCATCCACTCTTGCCTAGAGCAGTTCTCTCGCTCGCTCTCTTGCATCACCAATCTTCCCTATCTAGTAGATCACATCCATCTACATAAAAACAAGTTATTTCTTGATTCTTAGAAAGAAAGAAAATAATTCTTTTTCTCCTCTAGCAACCACCCCATTTCTCTTCTCTTTACACCAAACCTCCTTGAAAGAGTTTACACTTACTACCTCCACTTCCACTGTTCCATTTATCTCTGGAACTCACTCCAACAAGGCTTTTGATTTCTCATCAATAAAACGGTTCTTATCAAGGTCACCAGCCATCTCCATATAGCTAAATCCAATGATCAATTCTCAGTGCCCATCTTACCCGAGCTATCAGTAACATCTGACATAGCTGGTCACTCTCTTCCTTGAAACACTCTCTTCCCTGGCTTCCAGGACTCTGCACTCTCCTAGTACTCTTCCTACCTCACTGGCTCTTCTCAGTCTCCCTGACCTCCTATAGCGGAGTGCCATCTCAGGGCTCAGTCCTTGGACTTTTTCTCTTCTCTTTCTAGACGCTCTCTCTTGGTGATCTCATTCAGAGTCATTGCTATACAAGCTATATGCTAATGATGTCCAAATATTTATCTTCAGATAAGAACACAGACTTTTAAGTCCAACTTTAAACATGGTCTTTCCAACTGGATGTCTCATGGACATCTCAAACTTATAATACATAGCTCTGAAATTAGTTCTGCTGTGATTCTGTGGTTTTCTGCTCATGCTCTCAATTAGAAGTGTAAGATCTCGTAAGCAGTCACCACATCATTCAGGGGTACTCGAAAGGAGAAGGGTCCCCACTACTACAGTTCTGTTGGTTTTGCATTCAATGAAAAATATGCGAGTCGCACTCGGACATTTTCTTTGAGAGATTCAGAATTTAAACTCAAGATGTTGCTAACAAATCTTTCAGGTAATTTTTATTAGCATATTTCCAAACCTCTGAACTTTGTTTTGGTTGAAAGCTATATAGTTATATGTCACTTAATGACAGGGATATACTCTGAGAAATGCGTCGTTTTCTGTCATCGTGCGAGTATCATAGAACGTATTTACACAAACCTAGATGGTGTAGCCTACTGTATACACACTGAGGCTACATGGTACTAATCTTATGGAACCACCATTGTATACGTGGTCCACTGTTCACCAAAACATCATTCTGCAGCACATGACTATATCTTAAAACATCAACATTTTGTTCACAGCCTGTAAAGTAAAACTTAGGCCAACAAGATTTCCATATTCCAGCATCAGAAATGAATCCCAAATCTTTTAAGCAGCCGGGTAATGGCATACTATATTACTACTAATGACAACATTATTGATTTATCAAAATTGCCACTTGGGGCAACTCCAATTTACAAGGTGATTGACAGAGATGTTCTTTGTTCCATACAAAACCTTTAAAAAAAATTAGAATTCTTTCACTTGCTTTGCATATGAATATGGAATTATCTTTCACATAATTTTTGTAAAAAATTTTACTACTTCCAATTCAGCATCATGTTAAAGGAAACCTGTAAGATCAGTTAGAAGTAGTTCATCTATTCACAAACCTGCACCTCCACTGCCGTTAACAGCTTCCTTGTCCTCATCTTCTTCCTCTTCAGGAAGAGAACTGTCCATTCTTTCCATCTTGCTGACAGATGTAGTTCGTTTCCTTTGGGATTCTGTGTCAAACTCATTATCAAAAAGGACCTGATCAACTGGATCTGGCTGGAAAGGGCTGGGTTCTGCTGGAGGCTTGGGGGTTCCATAGAAGTTTCCTGAAGTGAACGAAGTAACAGCAGCTGAAACTAATGTTGAATGGACAGTCAGGAGAATATGACCTAGTGTGTGTCTCTGCCCTGTTATCTTATACTCAAGTTTTTGAACACCAAAAGGAGGCCAAAACACTTCTTGGGAGAAGAGGAGGCAGAAAGAGCATAAAGAATTAATTTCTCAAATGCCCTTCACCATGTATTATCTAACATTATCCAACATTTTAATACTGTTTGTACTAAAACTAGGAAGTTGACTTTATGTATGTAGGTTATTTATTCCTACAGGGCTTGCCTTCTATGGGTTCTAAATTAGGTCCTAATTTGTGAATTTAAATGCATCAATGCTCTCATGTAAGACTAATTGGCAAAAAAAAAAAAGTGGGAGTTAAGGAGGAAAAAACTAACTCAAATAATTTTGTTCTGATGTGTAACATAATGAACTATTTTGGTAAAATGAGGAAATATGTGGGCAAAGGATAAAGCTAAGAACTAACCAGTCTGTGCTGAAATGTAGGCTGTTTATATAAAAGTAATTTTTAAAAGTTTTTCTGAGCATTCTAATTATATTATTTTATCTGACAATTTACTGAACAAATAGAGACATTATTAGCATAATTCAATATTGGCTTATTCTCAGGAAAGCAAGAAATACTTTAATATGTTAAGTCTTGAGGATCAGTAAATTTTACAGTAAAAATTAATGTTCCAGAATAGAATGAAAACAATTGAATATATTCTCAATTTGGCATGTAGTTCCCATTAGGCAGCCAAATACAATGGGACAGCACTCAATAGGTCTGGCTACATTGACAGTTTGTGGCTCCTGCTGGTTTTGATCTTATATCAATCACTATACTAATATCATAGAAAGATAAATATGGTTTGGGAATAAAATACTCATGATCTTCTCCTTTTTTTTTTTTTTAATGCTTTTTTGGTGAGGAAGATTGGCTCTGAGCTAACAACTATTGCCAATCTTCCTTTTTTTAATCCCTCCCCAAAGCCCCAGTACACAACTGTATACCCTAGTTGTAAGTCATTCTAGTTCTTCTATGTGGGACGCCACCATAGCATGGCTTGATGAGTGGTATGTAGGTCTGCACCCAGGATCCAAACCAGTGACCCTGGGCTGCTGAAGCGGAGTGCATGAACTTAACCACTTGGCCACAGGGCTGGGCCCCTCTTTTTTTTTAAGTCATATCTTCTAATCAAATTCCTTGGCTCCTAAGGAGGTAATTAGGATATTTATTCACATAAGGTAAATTGATGGGCTGTTTATTGGATTATTTAAGGTAAACACAATTTACTTTAATCCATGCATGCTTTGAGGGGGAAAGTATTAAGATGAATTCTTCAGAAATTTGACTTTGGGCAGTAATTGTCATTTAAGTACTGAACACAAAATAATGAAATCAAACCAAAAACTTTTCAATTGTATTTTGTGTCTCCCCACTCAACTACTTCCTTGCTTCCAAATCTATGTTTGAAATGGAGTCACTCCTGTCAGGCAGATGGATTCTGCAAAAGTTCCTACTAAAAAAGATTAAGAGGATCTCCGCAAACTCTCTTGCCCATAAGTAGAGCAAGGAGTCAGTGAAAAAGCCAGTTCACACTTCTCTGGGGCAGAGGGCACAGGAATGCTCTAAAGAGAGGTTACCTGGGGAGCGGGGTGCTCTCGGATCTCTATTTGTCCTGCATTACGTCCAATAATCACAGCACCAAGGAATTTGGATGCACCCTGACGAAAGTGAAAAGCCCACTTTTTCTAAGGATGGTAGTTTTACTAGAAACACATTTTTCAGTGTATTTTTGGTAATTATTACCCAATTCTAGGAAGTTCAACTTTTTCTTAGGGTGAAAATTAGAAAAATTCAGGATATTATGATTGGTATCCATAACCATTGATAAGATTTTAGGACCTCATAATAAATTCTGGCAGTTTCCTTATTTAAAAAAAAATTATTGGGCTTAGATCAAAAAGAAAACTAGCATTGGCTATAAATAAATTAGATCTATTTGTCTTGAGTTGTTGGTAAATATGAAGAGTTCAGATACAGCAAGATATAAAACTATGAGGGGCTGGCCTGGTGGCACAATGGTTAAGTTTGCACGTTCTGCTTCAGCGGCCCCGGGTTCGCCAGTTCGGATCCCAGGTGCGGACCTACGCACTGCTTGTCAAGCCATGCTGTGGCAGGCATCTCACATATAAAGCAGAGGAGGATGGGCACAGATGTTAGCTCAGGGCCAATCTTCCTCAGCAAAAAGAGGAGGATGGGCAGCAGATGTTAACTCAGGGTTAATCTTCCTCAAAAAAAAAAAAAGAAAGAAAGAAAAAAACTAAAAATAACTAAATAAAACTATGAGATTTATGAACCCTGACTATAGTTATCAACAGGAAAAATTTTTCATCTTTTTGAAGCTGTTTTGGAGCTTTTTGTGTTTCTTTTTTCTTTGCTGAAGGCTTTTTCATTATTATAATAGAATTACCAACTATTAAATATTTTAAACATATATAAAATCACAGACAATAGTAACAGAATAGTGTTAGAAACATCCTTATGTATTTATTTATACATCCTCCAAATATTAACTTTTGCCAGATTCCTTTTAGGTCTCCTTTTTTTCCCTCTTCAAGGACATATATATATGGTCACATACACAGTTAGAGCCTTAACTTCCTAACTTCCTTAACTTTTTCATACAATTATACTTCTAAGACTTATTCCTGTTGATACACTGTAGATTCTAGACCATTTAACTGCTGTATAACAGTCCAGTTTTATGAACAAATTAAAATGTACTTTATTCATTCCTCTACAAAAGAGAGTTGTTTGGATCTCTTACTGCTTTAAATAGGGCTATAACGACTATTCTGGTACATGTCTACATACGCACATAGACAATGGCTTCTCTAGAGTAGGCATATAGAGAGGGAAGTGCTGGGTCAGAGTTCTGTGCATCTTCAAATTTACTAGCTATCGCTAAGAAGTTCTCCAAAGGGACTGTATCATTTTATACTCGTGCCAGCAGTGTATGGAAGTTTCCATTTCCCACAATTATCAGACTTTAAAATTTCTGCAATCTGGTGGGTGTGAAATGGTAGAAGATTGTTATTTCAATTTGCATTTCCTTTGAATTGAGCACACAGTAATTAATAATATGTAATATGCCAGTTTGTCATATACTATGTTCTTATACTTAACAAAACGTAGGAGAATATCTTTGAGATCTAAGGGCAGAGAAGGAATTCTTAAACAAAACTTCAGAAGCACAAATCATAAGAAAAACAATGATAAACCTGACAAACAAAAATTAAGGATTTTTGTTTAATGAAGAAACACAGGACAAAGTTATTAGGTGACATAATGGGAGAAAAAGCTATATCCAATAAGGGATTGGTACTAAATAAATATCTAAATATCTAAGGAATGTCTGCAAGCTGGAATGTGATTGAGAGCCCCATTTAAAAAAATGGACAAAGCAAATGAACAGACAATTTGCAGGAGTCCAAAAAAACTAACAAGCCTATGAAAAGATGCTCAAACTCTCTGACTACCAGAGAAACAAAAATTAAAATGAGATACTACTTCTATAAACCACCAAAATGGCAAAATTATAAAGCTGGATAATGTCAAGCGTTGACGAGGATATGGGGTCATTACTGTAGCCACTACAGAACCAAATCCTCATGCACTGCTGGTGGGAATGTAGACTGCAAGGCTATCCAAAACTACTTCATCAGATTAAGTATACATATACCTTATAACCCAATAATTCTGCTCCTGGGTACACATATTCCACAGACATTCTCATACAGCTCTATGAGAAGACAAGTGTGAGAATGTTTGTTCCAGCTTTGTCTGTGGTGATGGAGAGTTGGAGGCAATCTGGAAGTCCATTACTAGCAGAATGGTTAAGTAAAATGCAGTGGATGCACAACATGGAGTACTATGCAGTGGTTAAAAAGCAATGAATTACGTGCAAATAAAGTATAGCAACATATATGAATCTAAAAAACATAGTAATAAATGAAAACATTTAAAAACCAAAATATATAACACAGTCCAGATGTAAATAATAAATACATGCACACAAGACACAAGACACATTTTACAAACACACATAATAACAAAAACATACATATTAAACATATCAGAATGGTTGCCTATAAAAGAGGGGTGAATGAGAGTAGGCTATTTCCATAAAAATAAAAAATAAGTAGCTGTCATTTCCTCTGAGAAGTCTTCACTGGCCACCTTCCCTAAATAAAACATTCCTATTATTTTCTTTAAATCCCTTGTTTTTGTTTCCTTCATAACATCTCAATTTATAGTTATGTTGTTTGTTTTTTCACTGCCTTCCCCGTTAAGATATGGGATTTATTAAGGCAGTATCAATTCAATATTGTTCATCACAGTATCTCTAGTCTCTCTTATAGTGCTTGGCACATAGCAGGTACTTAACAAAGGGACTGTTGAATGAATAAAGGAGGATGAAATGAATGAATGAATGAATGAGTTATGGGAGCTAAGCCCAGAAAGGCTAGGTGGGTCAAACTCAGCAGGCAAAAGGAAATCACTGAAGATTCTCAGGACTCGGAGAGAGACGTGACCAGAGCTGTACTTGAGGAAGACCAGCATGGCAGCAATGCGCAGAGAGAGCTGGATAGAGCGAAGAAGTTGGAACAAATGAGATTACCTGCAATAGCCCAGACTTCAGCTAGTCCTGTGGGCCTTCAATGAGGTGACAAAAGTGAAAAGAAAGGCACTGTGAAAGCTGCTACAAAGGAAGAAATGACTAGATTTGGTAACAGACTGGATGGGAACTGGGAGAAAAAGAAGGAAGTGATGACTCCACCGTTTTGAACTCATAGTGCAGCCAAAGAGAGAAATTACGAAGAATTACTCTTTTGGATAGAACACAAAAGCACATTTGGATATGCTGAATTCAAGGTTAGGTATTTACTGAACACCACCTCTAGGCACTGAAGATAATATTGAATAAGAAAGACATGATGTCTGCCTTCATAGAGCTTGTGAAAAAGACAATTATAATAGCATGATAAAGCCATGATGGAAAAGTATACGGCACCATGGGAGTGGATAAGCTTGCCAGTGAAGAAGTTAGATAAGGGGAGGAAAAAAAGGATCTAAAATAGAATCATTTAAAAATTGAAATTGATCTTAAATCTGTACTTCCTAGAATCAAATGGGTAGAGGAAAGAGATACGAAAACCAATTATTCAGCTTTTGTTGTTTTTCCCCCTAATCTATATTCTCTCTTTTTCAAGATAGTCAAGGTATAAATAGATTTTGTTAAAGTGTACAGTGTTTGGATTCCCAACCACAAACAAAGCAATAAAAAAATACCTGTTGAGTTCATATGATGAATGTGAATTACTATGAAACATGCAAACTAGTGAGTTTCAATGATTTCACTATATTGTTCACAATCAACTTTATAATATTATGGAATGCTTTTGCTTATTGTTTACTACCATTTTAATTAGTTAGTTACAAATATCCTAAGCAAAAGAAAATTTTCCCAAAGACCAACAGAAAAAACTTAAAAAAAAATGGTATTTTACTGATCAAATTCCCTCTGAAAAAATTCCAGTCATTCAGATAGTCTTCTGGGTTGCTGCTGTTGTCAACATTTGGGGACATACCATCATACGTTCCACTTTCTAATAATGCTCCACTCTCTTCCAGTGCTTTGAACTGTTCAACAGAAATGAAATTATAGTCCACCCCTGGTACTTCCCCATCCCTGGGGGCCCTTGTAGTGCCTAAGGAAAAAAACAAGAAAAAAAAAATAGGTTGTAAAATGTTTTTTCAACTTATAAAATATTGAGAATAACAGAAAATTCAGTCTATAGAGAACATATGGGAGAAACAGACTATTGAACATATTGTACCTTCTGGAATGAGGATCAGAAAATTTCAGACAAGTTAACATTTCTAGGACAACAAATAACGTAGGATGAGGAAATCTACTTTAATAAAATCTACAGATAGCTATAAAATTCAAAACTACGAAAACTAAAACAACTTCAGTTGGTCAAAGGAAGCTTAACCTTCCAAGATACAACAGTTAATTCTTCTAAACCTCAATTATCATTACTTAACATTTGAAGGAGAGACAAATCCACCAATGATAGATGTCATCTTTACGGAGCTATCCTATACATTTTTTTCTTCCACAGCACAAATGTAAACTAATATTCTACTTACTAGAGTCATGAAGGACAATAAAAAGAAACAATTGTTAACAGTTCTTTTAATGAACTATTTTAAAAACTTGGGCAAATATATTATGAAATTATTTTAGACTAATGAATAAAAGGCTTAAGGCTTAAGACAGGTATTCACATAGTGCCTCCTAGCCATTATTCTCTTTAAGTAATTTCAAAAAATTAAGCAGTAAGTAAACTGTTTAATGAAATTCACTACAGTGACAGAGCACTAAATTTCTATCTAGTAAGGAATTCATGCTAAAGTAAAATCTTTCTTTCAGGTCCAAGGTATAAATTCAGGTTATGGCAGCATTGCTAGATGTGAATGAATTTTACTGAACAAGAATCAATACTCTCACAAACTGACATTAGAAATGTCATTGCAAATAGTAGAGAACACAAAAACGAGATCCAGGTATTCAGCCTGGAAATAAAGTTGGGATATTGTAGCAAGTCTGTGCGAGGATGCCTTCCCAAACCTGTTCCTGCTCCTGTGCTCCCTATTCAAAGGGCACTCCAAGCCAGAAACCTGAGAGTCAACCCTCTTGGGTTCCTCCCTCTAGTCCACATCCAGCCACCAAATCTGGTTGATTCCATCTCCTGAATACCTCTAGGATTTACATACTTTTCTTCATTCTCACACTTACCTAATTCATATCATTATCTAAGGCCTGTATTGTTGGTCTCCTAGGGTCAACCCTTCTCCCTGGCGACACCCCTTACCCAAACTGTAGCCAGCGACTTTTCTAAAACAATAATCTAAGAAAAAAAAATCTCTAAACCCATCAATAGTTTCTCACAATTCTCGGCATAAAATCCAGACTCTCCCTCTCCAGCTTCTTTCTTGCCTCACCCCTTTCACATTTTAGGCTTTAACCATAAAAGAGTTTTTCAATTCTTTTAATGTTCCTTGTACTAGCTTATCTCCCAGGCCTTTTGTCTAAGCCATTCCCTTCCCTGGAAGGGTTCCTATTCCCTTTCCCACCCTTACCTCAGTTAACTCCTACCCCTCCTTCAGGTCCTGGCTTACAAAGTTTCATTAGAGATTCTCATCTTTGGTATGGCAATATGTAGAGACCATGTCTACTTATTCAGAGTAACAGCTCCAAGTCTTGGCACAGTGTAAGAATCATAGCAGATAATATAGATAGTTGTTAAACAAATTAAGTGAAATTTTACACAAATGTAATTAGCACAATGCTTGGAAATATACTATTATTATTATAAATTAATTCACGGGAAACTATTAATTGCTCTTACTTTTTAGTTACATTACATTCTATTATATTCTGTAATATGTGAAAAAAATCCACAAAGATGATGATAAAACATTACAGTAAGGATCTCAAAAAATAATGATTGACATTCTAAGCAATAAAAATTGTATTCAATAAATTTCCCCCCTTATTTTTAGCCAAGTTTTTATAAAAACAAGCATTTCTGTATCTGTTTTACATCGCAGAGAATAAAAAATCTGGAAAACCTAACTTCCTTTGTTTTCTTAACACATTTTTTCAATATCAAATTTTGTTTCTCATATTTGACTAAAACTATATCGTTAGATTCCTGAAATCAACAGCTTTTAGCTCCGTATTAAGTAAAAATTAACATTAGAGGGGCTGGCCCAGGGGCGTAGAGGTTAGGTTCAGGCACTCCACTTTGGCAGTGTGGGGTTTGCAGGTTCGGATCCCGGGCATGCACCGCTCATCAGGCCATGCTGTGGCGGCATCCCACATGCAAAAAATAGAGGAAGACTGGTACAGATGTTAGCTCAGGGACAATCTTCCTCAAGCAAAAAGAGGAAGATTGGTAACAGATGCTAGCTCAGGGCTACTCTTCCTCTCTCACACACACACACACAAATTAACATTAGAAAATGAATTCAATGATTAAATTTAAAATTTAGAATTATTTGTGACAGGCGGAAAAACATGGTCACAATATTTTGCATCTCCTCCCATCAAGAGATGGGGCCCGTTGCCTCACCTCTCGAACCTAGACTGGATTTACGACTTGCTTTGAGTAATTTAATGTGGAGAATAGATGGATGTCTAGACTTCCATCTTTGCCTTCTTGGAATGGTCCCAATAGCAATGTTTGGAAGTCCAGGCTAGACTACTGAATGATGAGAGAGACCCAGTCAACAAACAGCACCAAGACCCAAGACATGTGAGTGAGGCTATCTTAGCCCCTCCAACTCCAGTTGAACTGCCGGTGACTGAAGCCACATGAGCGGTCCCAGTTGAGCTCAGCCAACTCATGGAATCATGAGAAATAATACACGATGGTTATTTTAAGCCATTAAGTTCTAGGGTAGTCTGTTATGCAGCAAGGGCTAATTGAAATATTATCCAAAAACTCTACTATAAAATATAATGACTAGATAAAATCTGCTTTAAGAGCAAACCTTATTATAATTAATACTATAAAAAGAGTGCTGACGCAAGGGGCAGGAGCACCACTGTGTTTCAGTCTGGGATTATTATTAATGATACAATTTTAAACAAGCACTTAATCCCTCTGGGCTTCATTCTCTTTCTGCAAAGTGGTGTTGACCAAGATGGTGTTCATGATTCTTTCCATTAATACATAAGAAATGCTACATGTGATTCCAACATACTTTGTAAGTCTTTAGACAAAGCTACTTACAAAGCAGTTTTAATGTTAATTCTCTTTATAAATATAAGTATTATAAGTTTTCACTTCCTCCCCCAAAAAACATGTAATTCCATATATATAAAAACGTTCTTCCCCTTTCCCTACCCTACCCCATTCTGTTCAGCATTCCAGAAAATTTATCTTTATATTCTCTTGATACTCTCTAAACTTAATGTAAAGCTTTCTACATCCCCTCCAATCACCACTATATTTCTTCTTTTTACATAAAAATTTCTCCAACAATTTCTGTTTACTCACAGTCTCCAATTCCTCTCCTCTCCTTCTCTCTTGAGCTCATGCCAGTCAGACCATTGCCTCACCCACTCCATGGACATAATAGCTATTTTCATCCATAGTCTCCATTTTGCTTAACCCAATGGTCAAGTCTCAGTCCTCACATTACCTGCTTATCAATATTTGACATAACTGATCATTCCCCCTTATTATTTTATTCTGAAATATATAGGAAAGTACATAAAACATATATGTAAAGTTTACCAAGTAATAATAAAGCAAACCCATCCAGTGAAGAAACAGAATATTCCCAGGACACCAAAAGCCGCAATCATAAATCTCTCCCTCTTTCCACCCCGAAAGGTAACCACCATTTTGACATCGTCATGATAATTTCTTTTTTAAATGTTTTTACCACCTAAGTAATGCATTTCTAAGCAACACAGCTTAGTTTTGCCTGTTTAGAAACTTCATATGAGTGGAATCAAACCATAGGCATCCTGTGTCCACATCAATACTTGTTATCATGTTTTTAAACTTCTGTCAACATGCTAAGTATGTAAAGGCATCTCACTTTGTATTTAACACGCAACTACCCTATGACATTAAACTCCTTTTCATATATTCACCAGCCAGAGATTTCTTCCTTTGTGAAGTAGCTGTTCCAGTCTTCTGCCACTTCTCTGTTGGGTTGCCTGTCTTTTTAAAACTGATTTGTAGTTCTTACATTCTGGATACTACAGAACTTCATCAAATCTAAGTAATCAACAGCTTATAAAACGCACCATTATTTTATCCCTAAAAAAGAAAAACACCTGGCAATTATAATTGAAAGATTCAATCTATTCTAAGATGCATTCCAATTGTAGAAAGGTTAAAATGTGAAATAATTATGTATTAGTATTGATGAAACACTGCAATCCTTTGTCAGGTATATGTGTTGCAAACAGAGTGTTTCTGCTCAATGAAATATGCTTTCTTAAAACAGTGCTTTCTGCAAAATTATGCATCAAAAATAATAGAGATCTTGGAGAATATAGGGTCAGAGTTCATCTCTCAAAATCTATCATAACTTTGTAACTACAGTGCTGGCAAAATCAGTAACAACTCTAGTTAAAAATATTAATACAATTTAAAAGTGTTAAATTCCTAATAAAAAGTATTAGAGCAAATAAAATACTTTTTAAAAAAAAAAAATTTAAAAAAAGGAATGAAAAGAAAAAGTAGCTTGACAGAAAGAGGTACAAGGAGGGTTGAGTCTACTGAATAATGAAGATAAGGCAAAATATGCAATAAACAATTTTAACACAAAGCACATGGTCAAAATAAGAAAACAGGCCAAATTAAGGTGAATCAGGTACAGTAGATGCAACACCCAGCTATGTTTGTATATTCTATGTTTACTTGCTGCTACTCGATGATACACAACATTAGCTTGCTGGGGAAAAAGGATAAGAACCACTATTACCTCAGCTAAACTGACATCTTTCTCCTACTTACTTATCAATCACATATGAAATTATTTGCATTACAGAAACAATCGTTGTAGCAGAACAGACAGTCTCTTCTCCCACTCTATGATCTTCTTTTCATCTTTTTTTTAATGGTCTTTTGATGACAGAAGTTTTTCATTTTAGTGTAGTCAAATATATCAATCCTTTCCTTTATAGCTAAAACTTTTTGTGCCTAGAAGAAATCCGTCCCAAGGCCATGGAGATATTCTATATTCTTTACATTGTATTATAGCTTTGCCTTTCACACTTAGTACTTTAATTCACTGAAATAGATTTTTTTTCATTGACAGGAGGTAGTAGCTCAATTTCCCCTCTTTCCAAATGGCTACTCGACACCATTTATTGAAAACTCAATTATTTCCCCCTCTGATTAGCCATGGCACTTCTGTCAGACATCTTACATAGAAACGTCTGTATAAAACTGGGTGTCTGCTGCTGGGCTTTCTATTACTTCCATTTATCTACTGACCATTTCTGCCCCATTATCACAGCGTTGTAATTATTATACTTTCATGATAAATCTTGAGATACAGTAGAGCAAGTACGCCTATTTTATTTTTTCTATTCATAGCCTTTCCATATAAATCCTGGAATCAGATAAGCAGGGTAAAAATGCTGGCATTTTTATGGGCTTAGAGTGAATCTACTAATCAATTTGAGGAGAACCGATATCTTCAACATATTGAGTCTTTAATCCATGAACAAGAAAACTCTGTCAATATATTTAGACCTTCTTTAATGTCCCTTAATTTTATCTCATAGAGGTCTTTCCACTTCTTTCGAGATTAATTTCTAGGTATTTCAAAAATTTTTATGCTATTTTAAATGCTATCCTTTTGAAAACTTTCATTTTCTAATTATTGATGATATAAAAGAATACAGTTATGGGAGTTTATTTGGTCACTTTATTTGATATAATTTGCCTACAAGGAACCATCACCCCCAAAAGTTTCCTTGTGCTGCTTTGCAGTCTCCCACCTTGTGGTGGCTGCTGACCTGCTGTCACCATTGTTTTGTCTTTACGAGAATCTCATATAAATGGAATCAGGCATAAATTTGACTCCAGTAGTGGTTTGTGTCTGGCCTCTTTCACTCAGCATGATGCTTTTGAGATTTATTCATGTTGTGGGTCAATATCCTTTTATTGCTGAGTGGTATTCCACTGTACAGATACACCAAAATTTGATTAAGTATTCACCACTGATGGACATTTGGGCTGCTTCTAGTTCTGGATATTATAAATAAAGCTGCTATAAACTTACAAGTCTTTGGGTAGGCATATATTTAAATTTGTGTTGGGTTAATAGCTAGGAGTGGAATTGCTGGTTCATAATGGGAAGTGTATTTTTTTTTTGGTTTTGTTTTAAAGATTTTATTTTTCCTTTTTCTCCCCAAACCCCTCTGGTACATAGTTGTATATTTTTAGTTGTGGGTCCTTTTAGTTGTGGCATGTGGGATGCCACCCCAGCACGGCCTGATGAGCGGTGCCATGTCGATGCCCAGGATCTGAACCGGTGAAACCCTGGGCTGCCCAAGCTGGAGCGTGTGAACTTAACCACTCGGCCACAGGGCCGGCCCCAGGAAATGTATGTTTACCTTTATAAGAAAATGTCCCAAAGTAAATGTACTGCTTCGCATTCTCACCAGCAATACACGAGAGCTGAGCTGATTTACATTAGTGTTTCCATGTAAGAATGCCTTCCGGGAGTTTCTTGGCAAGTTTACTTTTTTCTAAATCCCAAGAAAAATCAATTGATAGGAAAAATGAGAAAAAAAGTGTTATAATTCCCTAGCAAGAATTAAAGTTTAACAATTTGACATAGAGATGTTACCAGTTTGAAGGAATCTAATGATACCAATTTAAAGCAAGAGCAGGAAACACTGAAAAGTAGGATCAAACGATCAAGTTAACATTTCCAGGGACCAGGACATAAGCACGTGGGAGAGCAGCGTCACAATCTACTCAGACAGTCCTAATGCACTGTTTCCACGCTGTATGTGTGCGGTCAAGGCCCTGTCTGCTAACTGTGGGTCTTTCCTGTGAATAAAATATTAATAATATTATATGCATCTATACTTTATATAAATCCTATAAGTAGTATTCCAAAAAAATTACAAGTTGTAGAGGCTAATAAGTCATTAAATTGGCACTTCTGACATGTGGTTCTGTGTAATGATTGTTGGGAGATCTGAATGTTATCTGAATACTATCCAATGATGCTCTCTGGCATTTTCCACTGTTTGAGTATTTGCTACATGGTTCAGAGCTTTGTAAATACTTGAATAGAAGAAATGAGAAGATGTGAATATTGTTGTAGAACACTTCAACCTGAAATCAGAAACTAGTCTAAAATCCAAAGTGAAAGCAATATAGATTTCAGTGGCAAAACCAAAATCAGAGCAAGGAGACAAAATATTTTCATCATTAAAAAAGACAACAAGCTTATATGAGTGACTAATGACTAACGCCCAATTTGAAGATGTTTTTGGACACACACACAACAATTTGATGAATATCAACGCAAACTGAAAAATGTTTTCTATGTCTGGAATATTTGTTACCAAATATCAAGACCATCAGATAATGCAACTGATACTTGTGTGCTTTAAAATTTCATTTTAGTAGTGAAAGATTCAAATACTAAATATGTGTGGTATTATCTTTCATTTTGTAAACGATTTTTATTTGGTATTTATTTTATGTTAATGTCTCCTTCTTTGAAGGTTTTCTATTAACAAATGTCTGTATCAGGTAAAGATTAGTTTAAAGTGTTATCATAATCTTGTTAATAACAGTAACAATAAACTAGTTGACTTTATATTGTCATTTTCTCTCTTTAAGTGCTTGGTGCACTCAGGAGAACCTATCCCACACCACAGTGTCTGTAGCCATCATTACTGCCATAGTGGACAAGTGCAGCAGTCATTTGCATTCCCAAGGTACTTGGTTCAGCTGGCACTTCAGCAAAATCAACCACAGGTTACACTATGACTAAGTTGTGATGCCACTTCTTGTCATAAATTACGAGTATCCTACTTCCCACTGGAAGGAACTTGGCACTGTGCTCAAGCCCAAGAACACAATCAAATCCAGTTCTAAAATTCCTTCTTAGAGGGTCTGTGCCCTGGGACCACTACCAGTACCAATTCTACATAGGCCAAGGTCCAAAGAAGAGAGAGAAACTACATGGTAACTTGAACAAGGACAGCTTAACATAAAGACTTATTAACTATTTACAAGGAATTAACTAAGAGGAAATAAAAGAGAACTCTAAAAAATACCACTCTACAGTTGAGGGAGAACACCCAAGTAAGGAGCAAACTTGGAAGAGAAGGATGCTCCTGAAGTCTGGAATTCAGACTTTGTTGGAAAGAGTGTGAGCCTGGGGACAGAGCTGCTTCACAGTCGGGGGGTCAAGGCTGGCAAGCAGGGAACTGTCTGCTGGAGTACCAATGAAATTCAGAGGCAAGATGCCTGCGGTGGTTGGTTGCAGTGGAGGGTGGGGTTTGGAATTTACTAGAAAACCATCTGGGACACTGGCTGAACTTGCCAGAAACCCACTGGAAAACCGCTTGCAGGGGATGCTGCCTAAACCTGGGGAGCCAGCTGGGGTGCCCATTGAACTCATCAGGAAACTGTGAGGAAGTTAGCCGGTGCACTGGTAGAACTCATGCAGCTACCCATGAAGGTGTTGCTGAATTTGCAGCTGGGAAGCTGACTGCTAAAGCACTGCTGAAACTTACTGAGGGTCTTTTTGCAGGTAGGACAAAAGGAAAAAGACACTGGAACCAGGAAAACAAGTCTCTTCTTTCTCCCGTATCCTTCCTGTACCCTCTACTGACAAAGCTCAACATTGTGCCAGTTGGCAAGGGAGAAATGTTGCAGTATCATAAGCAAGCAAAAGAGTAAATTTGAAGGCAAGAGGCAGTAAGTAGTAACTGGCAGACTAGTTTTCTGAGAGATTCTATCATGATGAGAGTTGAATTTTGTCAAATGTTTTTTCTGCATCTATTGAGAAGATCATATGGTTTTTCTTTCCTAGTCTGTTACTATATTAATTTCCAAATGTTATGCCAACCTTGCATTCCTGGGACAAATCCTACTTGGTTATAATGTGTTATCCTTTCTGTATATTGCTATATATTTATTTGCTAAAATATTTAAAGGATTTTTAAATCTATGTTTATGAAAAATTTTGGTTGAGTATTCTTTTCTGTTAATGTTATTGTCTGGTTTTAAAATGAGGATAATGATCAGATCATAGAAAATGTACTGGGAAATGTTCCCTCCTCCTCCATTTTCTAGAAGAATTTGTGTAGAATTGCTATTATTCTTTAAGTGTTTGGGACAATCCACCAGTACCATCTGGGCCTGAAGTATTCTTTATGGGACAGTTACAAAATACAAACTCAATTTCTTTAATAGACAGAGAGCTGTTCAGTTCCTCTATTTCTTCTTGAGTGACCATCAGTAGTTTTTGTCTTCCAAGGAATTTGTCTACTTCATCTCAATTGTTGGATTTACTGCCTTAAAGTTGTGTATAAAATTCCTTATTATCCACTTAACATCTGTAGGATTTTTAGTGATACCACCTCTCTTATTGCTAATATTGTTAATTAGTGGTTTCTCTCTTTTCTACCAAGTAGTATGGCTAGAATTTTATCAGTTTTATTGATCTGAAAGAAAGAGCTTTGGTTTTCATTGATTTTTCTCTACTGTTTCTCTGTTTTCAAGTTCATTGATTTCTGCTCTTATCCTTATTATTTCCTTCCTTCTACTTAATTTAGGATCACTTTGCTCTTCTTTTTCTAGATTCTTAAGGTAGAAGTTTAGATCATTGATTGAGAAATTTACTATTTTCTAATATAAGCATTTCATATTATAAATTTCCCTCTAAACACTACAGTAGCAACATCCCACAAACTGATGTGTTTGATGTTTTGATATGTTGATTTGTATGATAGTTTGTAATTTTCTTTTGTCTCATTCTTTACCTCAGAGGTTAGTTAGAAGTGTGCTATTTAATTTCCAAATATTTGGAGATTTTCCAGATATCCTTCTGTTAATGATTTCTAATTTAATTTCATTGTGATCAGAAAACATATTTTGTATGATTTAAATCCTCCTAAATTTATTGACTCTTGCTTTATGGTCCAGAATATGATCTATATTTGTAAACGTTCCATGTGCACTAGAAAAGAATGCATATTCTTCTGTTGTTGGATGGCAAAGTCTAATAAATAGTAATTAGGTCAAGTTGATTGAAGTTGTTATTCATGTTACAACCTTATTGACTTGTTGCATACTTTTTCTAAAAGGGACGTTGAAATCTTGAACTATAATTATGAAGTTGTCTATGTTCCTTTCAGTTCTATCACTTTTTTATCATTTCCATTCCACCTGAAAAATTTCCTTTAATATTTCTTATAGCACAAGTCTACTGGTGAAAAATTCCCTCACCTTTTTTTGTCTGAAAAATTCTTTATTTTTAAGGACATTTTTTGTTGTATATAGAAATCCAGGGTTGCATTTTTTCCTGTCAGCATGTTAAAGACGATGTGTAATTGACTTCTGGCTTGTACTGTTTCTGTTGATAAGTCTGTAGTTATTCTTTGTTCTCTTGTATGTAAAGTTTTTTTTTTTTCTCCTGTCTGTCTTTCACATTTTCTCTTTTTCACTGGTTTTCAGCAATTACATTATGACATACCTTGATGGGGCTTTTTTTATGTTTCTTCTGCTTGGAGTTTTTTGAGCTTCTTAGATCTGTAGATTAATAGTTTTTAACAAATTTAGAAAAATTTCAGCCTATTTCTTCCAATATTGTTTCTGCTTCCCCCACTTTGGCTTGATAGTGTGCCATAGATCAATATGAACAGACCACCACAGTCCTGTTCTGTCTATAATCCAATGTCTAAAAACAGTTGTTACATATATCTTGCCTAATTTCCAGTTGTTTATCATAAGAGGGTAAATCCAGTACCACTCAGTTCTTCACGGCAGAAGTAGAAGTCTCTCTCTCTCTCTTTGGTTGTTTAAAAAAAATGTTCACCTTTTGTCTTTTTCCTCTCCATGTTTCAGTTTGATTAGTTTATATTGCTATGTCTTCAAGTTCACTGATCTTTTCTTCTGCAGTTTCCAATCTGCTAAGCCCATCCAGTGATTTTTTTTTGAAGTTCCATTTACTTCTTTTAAAAAACATATTCCATTTTCTCTTCATTCTATTCGTATTGCCCTTTAAACCTTGGGCCTATTTATAATAACTTTAAAATTCTTGGTATGGTTATACCATTATCTGTGTCATTTCTGGGTTTTTTTTTTATCAACTGACTTTTCTTTTGATTATGGGTCACATTTTCTTGCTTTTTTGTATGTCTGGTAATTTTGTATTAGATGCTGGACATTGTGAATGTTATGTTATTCAGCATCTAGATTTTGTTGTTTTCCTTTAAAGAATGTTATTTTTCCCCCTTCCTTCCTCCCTCCCTCTCTTCCTTTCTTCCTTACTGTCTTTTTCCTAACAGTTAAGTTACATAAATATTTCCTTGACCCTTTTGGGGCTTGCTTAATTAAGCTTTGTTAAAGTGGGCCTCAAGTTGCTTAATCTATGGCTGGCCATTTAAGCTCTACTAGTAAGTCATAACCCTTATGCGGTCTCTCCACTCAGGCTGGTTGGAACTCAGATTTCTCCCAGCCCTGTGTAAGTTCTGGGAATTGCTAACCTTCTCCCAGAGAATTCTTTGCCTGGCCATGTGAAGTCTCATCCTGTACATTCTCAGCTTAGTATTCAGCAATAGACTCGAGGAGGCACCTACACAGATTGCTTGAGCTCCTTTTCTTCATAGCTCTCTCTGACACCCTGTCCTGCAAATTCCAGACACTTCAGGTTTCTTGAACTTAGATTCCTATCCCCTCAACTCAGAGTCTTCTGTACTCTGCCTGGGCTCTCCATCCCTGTTCTGTGGTCCAGATAGTGCCTCCAGACAGAAACTTTAGAAAATCATAGGACTCCTTTGTGTGTAGTCTCCTTTCCTCTTCTCTTAGGGATCACAGTCTCGTTCTATCTATAGTGTAATGTCTGACAATGGTAGAAGTCTTTCTCTCTCTCTCTCTTATTAATCTTGTTGCTCAAATTGTCTCAAATTTTGTCACTGGGCACCTCTTCTAGCTGTCGGGTTTTTTTTTTATGTCCTTCTATATGTCCCCATAACTTTTTAAGCATTTATATACTTTCTGGTACAATTAGATGTCCCAATCTCATCTTGTACTTTCCTTGCCCCAGACCTGGAATCAGAATTTTCTCCAAGAAGATCTGGTAACTTTTAGTAAATAATGATAATTAGAGGCCAGATGTGACCATTTGGTGTGCTAACTGCTACTGATATATCATCACATCTATCTTCTTGGAAGGGTTGTAGGCACTTAAATTTGTAAGTTAAAAGCTCCTGTCAGGATCTGAAAAGGCTGCAGCTGTTAAGACCCTATGAATTAAAGTGAAATATCTTGTAGCTCCTTTCTAGGACTACACCTCACAAGGAGGAGAAACTGCAAAACTAGGACAGTAAAGTAAATTTAAAAGAAGGTCCAAGTAAAAGTGGAAGAGGGCAGCAGAAAGTACAAGTACATATTTTTATTAACTTGTTTTAACAAGGAAAGAGGGAGCTCTACAGCTATGAAATTAAAAATGCTGCCCTGAGACACCCCATGCAGGCAAAATACCAAGTTACTTATATAAGAATGAAAATAAGATTGTTTCCAGACTTTTTAAGAGCAACGCTTTATGCCAGAAGACAATTAGATAATTGACTAACATAATTAAGATGGTCAAGAAAAGAAAATATGAACCAAAGAGTTAATATCCATCCAAACAAACTTTAAAGTATAAAGGCCACAGACAAACCACTGTGATGATCCTGTGAACCCTTCCTGGGAAATCTAGTTGAGAACAAGCTTTAGACAACCACAATTATTGAAGAAAAGCAATTAAGGATTGGTAGTTAGATTAAGTATGTATTTACCCACAGAATAAAGAATAAATGATGATTATAAAGGGAAGAGTGCAGTATGTAATGGCTGTTTGTTTTGCCAATATAAATACAGCTCAAGTATCAAAAAACAGCGAGAATAAGGAAAGCATATGCAAAGTAGAATAAGCTCACTGATTACATTTGTTGGGAGTAAAAAGATACTACTTCATGTTAGATGATGGGAGAGAAAAAGGGAAGGGGAAGAAGCGATGACTAGATAATTTTAATATTGCTCATTGTTGGGACAAAAACAAAAAAGGAGAGGAGGAATAAAGAACATTATATAAAGGTATAAAGATAGCCACTAGAATAAAGACACAAACCTTCCCAAAAAGAGAGAGATGAAATAAAATAGACTACATAGTGAAAGGCTTTTTATATAAAAGACTTGTATGTGGGTAAAATAGAAAAACATAAGAAAACCGAGACTAAAGATAGTGATCACATCAATAAATATAAAGAAAGTTTCACATTGGCTACTTTTCATAAAACAAAGAAATTCAGAACAATGAAAGAATAAAAAGATGGACAATGATATCAGGAAAATGCAAAGAAAAGAAGGCAAGAGTGGCAATTCTGAAATCTGGCAAGGTAGGTTTATGGGAGGAAATCATAGATAAGAAGTCAGACTTTAAAACAAAAAACAAAATATTTTATACTGTGTTAAAGAATATAGACTGGGAGTCACTGGGAGTCTTTGAAGGATAAACTATAGACGGACAAGAATCAGACGTGCACTTTAAAGACAGAGTGGACTGAGGTGACATGGGAGGCAGGGGACGCAGTTAGCACGGGGAAGGGAGAAACACTGCTTAAGCATCTACTCCAGGCTACGTGGTTTATATTCATGTTCTCATTTTAACTCTAATAACAACTATATGAGGTGAGTCTTGTTATTAACATTTTATTTATGGATATTCTGGGGCTCAGGAAAATTAAGTGACTTGCCTAACTGAAGCAACTAGTAAGATGCTAGAATCAAGATTGTGAAGTCAGTTTTACCTAACTCTTTGCCACTATATAATGCTATTTGTTGTTAAAAAAAGAAAAAAAGAGTTCAAGCAAGAAAGGGTGAGGGTCTAAGGCAGTGAAAACAGATAAGATATTTAAGAAGCATAATTAGAAAGGCTTGCTGATGGACTGGACACGGTGCAAGAGTAAATAAGAAAAAGAAATCAAGAATTCCAGGGCAATTGTAAAAGCTAGTATCCACAAGGAGTCACAAATATATTGAAAACAAAAACAAATCAGAAGGTCCTTTTATGCTCTTTTACTGTTTACTGCTTTTTATTCTTCCCCAGACTGCATTAACTAAAGCCAAAACTTAAGCAAACATTACTTCTTGTTATGCGTTCAAAAAAAAAAACGAAAACACCATTACAATGACCAGGTCCTATGAAAACTATTAAGTTTGGAATAGCTATACCAACATGTACATAAAAATTCGAAATGGATTACCACAAAGAAGGCATTGCATGCTTCTCTCTTTTTTCCTTTGGGGAAGGAGCAGATTTTAAAATTAATAACATCTTAATAATTAATACAAAAATGTTTGTCCTCAGTGTACAAGGCATTGAGAGCAGAAAGTCTTCATATTGCATAGGCTTTAGAAATCGATTTATAGGAATAAACTCTAGTTTGCAACAGGTACGTATATATTCTTGAATTCTTAAAAGTCTAATGACTTTAAAAAGTCACAATATAGAATCTTTAAAAACAAAACCCTCGCAAGTCCTCTGAAAATTTTTCTCCGTAGTCAATTTTTGTTTCATTCTGGTGCCCCAACTTAGTCTTCACAGTTTCACAGGAGATACTCTATTGAACTGTTTCTAGCGTCTGATTAGTTAAATAGGGATATTTCCGCCTCATTTCTTTTATTCCGTCTCATACTTACATGGAATGGTTCTCAAGTAGAGATTATCTCTGATGACTTGCTGTAGTTTGTGGTCAATTGATCCTTTCTGAAACTGAAGACTCAGGTAATGTCGCAAATCTTTATTAATGACTTTGCCTACAAAAAAACCCAAAACATTTAACTGTTAGATCACCAGTGAAATACAGATGCTAGTGGTTGGATACCCTTAAACCATTTAGCTATAAACAGGAAAAAGAAATCAGAATATTTTACTAAAAACAAGATAACTAATGCCAAACTATTATAGGTACTATAATTAAAATATATACCTGAAATACATAATGTGGGTATAATTTTACACGGTTAGGGAGGGAGAAGGTATAGGTAAGAGAATATGACAAATACCCAAGGTAATTTCATTCAGGCCCATAGCTTTAAATACCATCTATATACCGATAGCTTCCAAATTCCTATCATGTCTCTATCCCTGAGCTCTCTCTACCAAGCTCCAAACTCATCAACTTCATTCATATATATTGCAGATATATTTGGAAGTCAAATAAGGACCTCAGGTTTCAGATAGCCAAAACAGAAGTCTTAATTCCACCCTCCCCCAGTGTTTTCCTCTCCTCTAGTTTTCCCTGTCTTAGAAAATTATAGCACCACCAACCCAGTGGAACAAAACCACAAGCTATAAGTCACCCTGTATGTCTCCTTTTCTCTTCTATCCCCCAGATCCATAGTAACTTTTGTCAGTTCTACCTCCAAAACATACCCCTTACTATCCACTTTTCTCCTTCCCATGGCCACCACCCCAATCTAAGCCACCATCATTTCTCATCTGGAATCTGTAACAGCCTTCTAATGGGTCTTGCATCCATTCTTGCCTCCTTCCCGCTCCCACCATTCACACAGAAACCAGAGTGCGATTTAAAACATAAATCAGATAATCGCTACTCTGTATGGAGCCACCCAATGACTTCTTAGTGCACCTGGAATAAAATACAAACTTCTAAGCATGGCCTAAGGCCCTCCATGTTCTAGCTCTGGCCATCTCTGACCCAAACTCATTCACTCTTCCCCCTCTCAAACTATGCTCCACCCACACTGGCCACCAAAAAAACCAAATGGGCCCTACCTCAGAGCCTTCGGCCTATCACTAGATTCAACAGGCATTTTCTGTCCACTTGCCTGAGTCCCAGATACAATGCGCATAAATAAGAGAGTCAAAAATTTTTTTCCTTATTTTTGAGAGAAATGGGAGATAAATAGAGGAATATTAGACATCTCAGAAATGTTAAGCAGAAAAAAAACGCAACTGCAGGAATCTGAAAGCAGTGAATTTGTAGTAAGAGTTGAACTTCAAATGAAAATCAAAGCAATCCAAACGCTGTTAATTAGACAAGACTTTAGACAATTAGAAAAGAGCAATGCTAAGACAAAACAGATTATCTTATTGGAGAAAAAATGACTAGCTGATTAAAATACACTCTTTGTTTTATTTGGAACAGCGTGATTATGACAAGATTAGATAAGTGAAAAGGTTACTACAGATAAGTTCATTCTTTTAACTACTATTCCATAATGTAACATTTCTAAACTCCCCTCTTGGTCTTTTCTCACATGTATAAATAAACATAACCTATTTGAGAGGGTGTTAATATAAGCAGGAAATCAGAGTGCTTCTAACATTTAGAGATAACATTCAGATCCTAAACTAATAAACATAAATCAAAAAGTCCCTGTTTTGCCTTGCCAAAAATAGATGCTGAGGAAAGGGGGCACCTTTGTGATCAAAGAAGAAAACTCAAAGGATGTTTACAGGGCTAACAAAGAAGAATCCCTAGTCCCAGAAGTTGCTTCTGCCAGGCATTTTAGGGGCCCCACGAACCTAAGTCCAATTTCAATGGAATCATATTATTTTTTATTTATATGACAGTACTTGTTCATTGCTGGGTAGAAGAAAAATCTAATTCACAATCAATACTGTACAAGTTCATTGTTATTAAACAAAAACATAATGGGTTCATTAAGTTTTTTAAAAGTTAGGGAAGAAGTGTTTCAAATGCTTGTAATAAATATTATGCAAAACTTCAGCAGATTGTTATATATAGGTGCTTAAAAGTGTTTTAGTACACCATACACAAAAATTAACTCAAAATGGATTAAAGACTTGAACGTAAGACCTAAAACCATAAGACTACTAGAAGAAAATATAGGCAGTACACTCTTTGAGCTGGCTCTTAGCAGTATCTTTTTGAATACCATGTCTACTCAGGCAAGGGAAATAAAAGAAAAAATAAACAAATGGAACTACATCAGACTAAAAGGCTTCTGCAAGGCAAAAGAAACCATGAATAAAACAAAAATAGAATCCACCAACTGGGAGAAAATATTGCAAATCATAAATCTGACAAATGGTTTATTTCCAAAGTACAAAAAGAACTCCTACAACTCAACAACAAAAAAAAAACAAAAAAACAAACAACCCAATCAAAAAATGGGCAGAGGATATGACCAGACATTTTTCCAAAGAAGATATACAGATGGCCAACAGGCACATGAAAAGATGTTCAACATCACTAAGTATTAGGGAAATGCAAATCAAAACTACAATGAGATACGAGCTTACAACCATCAAAATGGCTATTATTAAAAAGACAAGAAATAACAAGTGTTGGAGATGATGTGGAGAAAAGGGAACCCTTATATGTTGCTGGTGGGGATGCAAACTGGTGCAGCCACTATGGAAAACAGTACGGAGATTTCTCAAAAAATTAAAAATACAACCATATGACCCAAACATCCCACTAATGGGTACTTATCCGAAGAACATGAAATCAACAATTCAAAGAGATTTATGCACTCCAATGTTCACTGCAGCATTATTCACAATAGCCAAGACATGGAAGCCATCCAGTGACCATCTACAGATGAATGTCTAAAGACGTGGTACACACATACACACGCACACACATGCACACAATGGAATACTACTCAGCCATAAAAAATGACAAAATCATGCCATTTGCAACAACATGGATGGACCTTGAACGTATTATGCTAAGTGAAATAAGCCAGAGAAAGACAAACACAATATGAATTCACTCATGTGTGGAATATTAAACACATGGAAAAAGAGAACAGATTAGTGGTTACCAGATGTGAAAGGGGCACATGTGCATGGTGACGGATTAAAAATTAGACTATTAGTGGTGAACATGATGCAGTCTATACAGAAACTGATATGTAATAATGTGCACCTGAAATTTACACAACGTTATAAGCTAAGGTGACCTCAACAAAATAATTTTTTAGAAAGTATTTTAGCGATATTTGTGATAGTTAGGGTTTCTGAATAGACAAAGAATGCATAATTATTTTTCCCACTTAAAATAATAAATATAAGCTCCGATATCTAAAAACCTACCATCCAGCATATTTTCAGGAATAGATTTAATGTAGATAAAAGATAATGCCTATGTAATTAAATAAGACAATCTGAACCAATACTTTTTTTTAACTCAAGATTTTCTTTTTTTGTTTTTTAATTTGAAACTTTACTATAAGGTATGATATAATTCACAGAGGTAACTATAAAATGCTAAAAACCCAGATTAGATTTTAATCTATAAAAATAACTGCCATTAAATTAGATATAATTAAAGACAAAGCCATAATAAAAATCACAGATCTCCAATTACAGCATGAGGGGGTCTCTAAATGGGAAATGAAGTTAAAACAAGTCAATTCCTGTTTCAAGGGACTACAAGATCTTAAGACTGAGAGGCTACTAAAAGCAGAAAGAGCTAGATTTAAAGACTAACACCTAGAATTATCAGGGCTGGAATTGCACTCTCAATTTTCACCCTCAGCTTCTACTGAGATTCTGGATGCAATGCTGAGATGAATATATTGGCTGTAGTAGTTATCATGGACTTCCTCGCCTCAAGAAACCAAAACAACTTTTGCAAGACGACAGAATATTATGGTTCCCTCTTTGATAAAATTCTATGGAACTTGTTTTGGGAAAAAAAAAAGCACAAATATCCTGAATAGGCAGATGACTGTGGAATTACTAGAATGCCAACAGAAACATAACTCACAAAGACAATGCTAAATATATCTACATTATCAAGTTGTGTATGAACTTGCACCTTTTGTTTAGGGAGAGTTTCATAGAAACTTAACATTTCAAGGGTATGGAAAACATTTACTTGGGGTTAATGCAGGTGTTGTTGAACAAATAAGAGAAAAAAATTCTTCATAACTTAGGATTCTTACCCAGGCAGGCTTTGCATTAAGTGTTAAGATTATTCTTTAACCTCTTAAGTGATTTATAAGTCAAGTTGATTTATGAAACTTAAAAATAGATCTATTTATCTCACAAATACAGCTCAGGTGGAGAAAAGTCTATGACTGAAACCTCAATCGTATGAATAAATCCAGGCACTCAAGTTTCATTATACAAATCCTTAGTCAAAAGAACTCATAACTACAAATCCATACTTTCTGAATATACGCAAATTAATATTCACTACCAGTTCTCTTTGAGGAATCAGTGTATAGAGGCACTGGTTATTATTTAGAGAAACACTGCGATATGCTGGCATAGGTGTGGTCATGCAGACAGCTGTAAATCAATCTAACTGCCAACATTTCATTGTCTTTTCCACAGGGATGGTCTAAGAGACTTTGTCAACCACTTGCTAAAGTCAAGATACATGTCTTTACTATTCTCTAATTCAGCAGTAATTATAAAATTTTAAAAAATGAAGTCAGTTTCAGATATATTGTTCTTATAAATTCACACTGAATCATGGTGATCATCTCATTCTTTTCTAGATACTTACAATATTTTATTTTATTTTTTTTACAATCTTTTCAAATTTTGCCACAGTTTAAAGTGAGGGCAGTGGACTTGAGTTTCCACAATCTACTTTATGCCTTTTTGGAAACTGGGACATTTGTCTCTCTTCAGTTTCCTGGTACTTCCCACATTCTCCATGATTTCACAGAGAATATTGACAATAACCCTGAGATCATATCTGAGAGGCCCTTCAACTCCTGGGAGGCAATTCAGTTCAGTCTTGAAAATATAAATTCATTTAAACTAGATGATACTCTTACTATCTTCTCATCTTCTTTAAATGTAATCTCCCCCCTTTCGGGTTGTTTGTTTTACTTTGTACTGTTGGAAAAGTAATTCTGCTGGTTCAAGATAGAGAAGCAAAGTAAGAATGGCATCTGTCTGATTTCTGCCTACAAACAGCTGACGTTGACAACCTCTTCCCACAGCAAGCCTCCCTCTTGCTCCTTGTTGCTCTTGCCCCAACCCCAAACTTAAAAGCTCTCTGCACTCTCTGAAGTATCTTGGCTCCTTTTGAGCTCTGGCCTGTAGAAAAGAAAATTCTTAAATGTTTATTTTTTACAGCCTACTTAACTCTGTATACATGTGATTATGTGCTCCTTCCATCTACCAATTATATACATCTCCAAAACATCTGAGCTGCTCAGAGTATTCTGTTTACCCACAAGAATTTCTTCACCTAACTTTTCTTTTAAAAATCTCTAGTCTTGGAACCACATTTATAGATGCTATAAACTTTTAAAAATCTGTTTTCCTCAAAGGCAAAAGTATGGGCTTAACCACGTCCCAGTTCTCTTCTTTACTATGATGACTATAAGACAGCCTGGTGACTTTCCCCAATAAACTGTTCAATCTAACTAGCTCAACACAACTAATGTTACTAACTAATCCTTTCCCTTTAGACTTAGAGCCAAAACAGCAGTGTATTTCATTGCCCCCTCCACCTCCTGAGCTCCATAGCAGTTAGAGAAAGAGAAAGCTCCATAAAAGTGGTGGGATGATACCCATAATTTGAACTCCAAACTGGCTCCTTGGTTCAAGGCAGGGTGCCCCTAAAACAAAACAAATCAAACTGTAGTCCGCTTGTTTGTGAAACTATAAACGGTATTTGAACAAGACTTTTCTGGATAATCAGTATCTACACATTTCATAGAAAAATATATTCTATGGCACAAAAGTTATTCAAAAATATGTTATACAGTTGTTGAACACAGAAGCTTATCAGCTATCTGAGGGCTAAGGCCACAGTTTGTCTTTACAGATGTAGTCCCAGTATCTAGCACACAGAATGAGTGAATCAGCTTACTTTTGTATTTTTAATTGTTCGTTTGACCCTCTCCATCATGGAATATGTGAAATTTTAGAAGGGAAAACTCACTTAACTGATACAGCACTCTTTAATAGTCTATATGCAACCTTATATTAAACTGTGTTCTGTTTTTTGAGGGGTTTTATTTGGTGAGGAAAACTGGCCCCGAGCTAACATTTGTTGCCAATCTTCCTCTTTCTGCTTGAGGAAGACTGTCCCCGAGCTAACATCTGTGCCAGTCTTCCTCTATTTTATATGTGCGTCACCGCCACAGCATGGCTTGATGAGAGGTGTATATGTCCACGTCAGGGATCCGAACCCATGAGGTACGGGCCACCAAAGTGGAGTGCGTGAACTTAATCACAATGCCACCAGGCTGGCCCCTAAATTGTGTTTCTTAAACAATGAAATCAGTTTTATTTTGACCCCATCAAAATGCTAAAATCAATTCTTCATTGAAGTAGCATGCTCTATACATCTTTAAAAGTAGGTTTTAATTATAGTTTATATGCCAAATCCTTAAATTCTGTTCTTTATGTATTAACATTTTTAAATATATTCACAAAATGGTATCTGGCTATCCTGAAATATAAAATTGGCTAAATTAACCATCCAAATCTATTGTCTTTTAGCACCACTGGGGACAATAAGTCTAGGGCAGGAAAAAAGGCAAAAACTCTTCCGCTTTTCCTAGGAGGAAGATGTAGGAATGAGAAAAGAATGGGAAACAGAAAGAGAACACTGATGACTAGGCCATTATTTTAGATATTAACATACTATACATATTATATTCTATATGTTTTCACTACTCATGAAAACCTTTGAGGTAGGAATTATTATTATTCCCACTTTACAGATAAGGAGCTGAGGTACAGAGAGGTTAAGTAACTTGGCCAAAGTTACATCACTAAAAGTAGCCAACCTGGGATCTGAACCCAGTCAGTCTGCCTCCAGAACCTGCACTGTAAGCACTAAGCTGGAATGCCTCTCCTCTCCCTCCCCTCAAAGCTACCTATCTATCCATCCATCCATCCATCCATCCATCCATCCACCTATATCTTTGGATGAATTTCTTCTCTTGCAAAAGCTTATACGAGTACAGGCCTATAAGAGCTCTTTCATGAGAGCCTATCCTTCCATGAAACAGTCCCATCTATTGTACAAACAAATATTTACTGAGTCCTGCGTATTAGGCACTTGGGGATAAAACAATGAGTGAGAGTGCACCCAAAGGGAGCTTAAAGTCTTGCAAGGAAGATGAACATTGAAAAAGAAATTTCAAACATGAGAGCATTATGAAAGAGAAGTATAGAGCACTGTGGGCATCTACAATCTAGACTGTAATTCTGGGGAGTCTGGGAAGACTTCACTGAGTAAGTTACATTGGAGCTGAAACCTGAAAGATAAATAGGAGGCGGCCAAGCAAAAAAAAAGAGGGTGGGCTGGTGGGCTGAGGGAGTGGGACATGCAAAGGCACTTACTTGAGGTGGGAAAGAACACAATGCTTACAGGAACCAAGACAAATCCAGTATAGCTGGTTCTTAGAAAGTGAGAAAGAGTTTACACAAGCTGAGATAAGAGCTCCAGGGACCAGTAGGTTAAGTAGAACCTTGTAACAATAATCTAAAAGAACATCAACTAACTCAGGTCTGACACCAAGGCCCTTCAAAATTGCTGTAAGCTAACAACTATGGATATATTCTTACTGGCCACCTCTGTATTCCTTATTTGCATTCAAATTCCATCTCATTTTTTCTATTCTTTCTTCTACTTATAAGAGTATACTCGAGGTTATAAACTTGGAAGATTCATATCTGCCTAATTCTTTATGCCACTCTCATTACAGGTAAATAGAAACTTAACAAAATTTTTTTAATTATATAATTAAATTCCTTTTCAGTTTCACATGGGAAAAGCACTAAATACTCTGGAATCTCCTGAGCCATTTCAGTTTTTAAAACTAGTCAGTTTCAGTACCCTTTGAATTACAGTTTGAAGAAACAGAGACTGAAGCAATCAAGCAACGTTGCCATCTTCTGCAGAATACTGCCACCACCTCGCCAGTCAGGAGAAAGTCTCCTGCTAACGGGGGTCACATTCGACTTTTATTTTTCCCCAGCTTTACTGAGATATTATTGACATATAAGGTATCTAAATTTAAGGTATACAAGGCAATGATTTAATACACATATATATTGCAAAATAATTACCACAGGAAGGTTTAGCACCTGCATCCCCTCACATGATTGCCATTTTTTGTGTGCATATGGTGATTAGGTTTTAAGATCTACTCTCTTAACTTTCAAGTATATAATTCAGTATTGTTAGGTATAGTAACCACGCTGTACATTAGAGTCCCAGAACTTATTCATCTTATGGCTGTAAGTTTGTACCCTTTGACAAACATCTCTCCATTTCCCCCACCTCCTAGCCCTGGCAACTACCATTCTACTCTCTACTTCTATGAGTCCAGCTTTTTTAGATTTCACATACAAGTGAGAACATACAGTATTTGTCTTTCTCTGTCGGAGGTCACATTCTTTGTCTATATTACAAACTATGGCAACAGCACATGTTTAAATGGCAGTGTCCATTCTCCACTGATTCCTGGAAGCAGCCATCATAAAGACATCTGTCAGATTTCACCTATCACCCCGGGTTCTATATCACTGGCAGTTTAAGGTCAGGTCTGTTGCTGCACTCCTGGTTCTTGCCCTGCACACTCTAAGAAGGTTTTCTTTTCTCTCTCTTTCTTTCCTTTCTTTCGTCCTCCCCAGCCTCCTTCCCTCCCTTCCTTGTTTATTATTTTTTTTAACACATTTACAATCAGAAGAACTAGGAGCACAACCAAAGAGAGAACACTAATTTAGGTAGCCTATACATCTGAAAAAGCCCTGAACTGTACCAAACTAAATACATCCATTCCTAAAAGCCTAATACTGTTTATTACATGTAGAATTCAATTTTAATGCAGCACTGCAATTGCTTCATTATATTCAAATCACGTGTAAACAAAAATGTAAGGTACACACAAAACAAACTCAGACTTCAAGACTTAACAATACTTAAAATAGTGCTGCAGGGTATAATCATTGAGTGATTTTTTAAAACTTTTCTTTAGAAACTTTTTTCTTCATAGTTTTTGCATTTTCACATTTTCCACAGCGAAAATCTATTACTATAACGAGAATAAACTTTTAAAAACTAGAAACAATATTTTCGAAAACTGAGTCCTTCAAAGGCATTAGCAAAAGAGGAAGCCTTACCTAGTAGACCATCATGACAAAAAACTCGCCAAAGTTCTATGTGAAAGCTGAGACTATTTGTGTAAATTTTCCTTTAATCATTTGTTTTTAGTATTATTTTCACCACACTTAGCTTAAACTACAACAATTTTGCTTATAACTGAAACTCTCAATTGATAAACAAGCTACAGAACTAAAATCTACATTTGAAAAATAAGAAGAAAACCATCATTCTAGAAAAGACACAACAAGTCATCACCCACAATTTTCCCTTAAAAAGTCACATATAAGGAAGACCAAAGTAAGATGAACCTGCCTAACAGAACTGAGTGGAAAAAATAGGGAATAAATCATCAAAAGTGGGTCTTCCTCTTTTCAAAGCTTTTATTTGATGGGATCATGCAGATTTAGTACTTAAAGAAAAACAGTATTTTTAAAGTGCTACCCTGTGGCTATTTACAATTTTTTCTTTGTGACAGTCACATCAGGAATCATTAGCAAACCTGTCATAATGCCAGATAACCAGTGCCTAGTTGGCACACCAATATCTGAATCATAGTATTAATGCTTCATCCTTTTGACAACAGGGTACAAAGCCATCTATTGTGCCCTGCCATTTTCCCTGAAAACAGAGTAACCGGGTTCAGCAGTCTTTACAAATCAAAGTTACATGCTTCAACTGAATGTCCAAGACTTGAGTGGAAGATCTGTTACTGATGTTTCATGACAAAAGCTGAGGAAGAGAGAGGTGAAAGGGAACACAGATGTACTTGATTAGATGGCTGACCAGAAAAAAATGACTAATAGACAATTCAGATTGTATTCTTAAGATGCGCCATTATGTAAACAATCTCAATCTCTGGGTTCAGGCAGTAGGCTGATATAATTAATCACTATTAAAGACCAATTTATTAGTCTCTTTTTCTCTGACAGCCTTTAAAAACAGAAATCTATACTAATCCTTAGAAATTTTCTAAAGCAGATGGCTAAAGGTCCTGCAAACTATATTACACATCAAAAGTGATCTGACTCCAGGGAGAGTCAACATTCATTAAACAAATAATTTAAGTATTCCCCATTTTCATTTCTAACCTCTATGTTTAACCAGTAATATATTTAAAAGGATTTTTAAATTATCCTTGCAAAATATGGTCATGAAAAATGTTGAAATTCCAAAGAAACATTTAGGGGGATAAATGGCCACTTCTATGTATATTCCCCTATTCAGATTCCTCCACTTAAAATCCTTTCCCCTCACTCACCCTAATCAAGGCTGAGTGAATCAGGATCTTCCAGAAAACAAAGGAAGGGAAGAATCTGTACTCCTAAAGTAAATCAATGAGAAGAAATGAATCTATTCCAAAAGACAATGGGAATTTCTATAAATTCCAACATCAATTAGTCAGAACTAAGAAACTGCACTGTAAGAACCACAATCAAGGGTACTAAATGGCTTTATCCAGTTTGATAGTCCTGAACTTAGGTTCAAGAACCAGAAGAGAGTCTTCTGGGCAACATGGCAACATAAGTCACTTTTACAAAAAAAAAAAACACTCTCCCACCAATACAGAACAAAATAAGGAGAAATAAATAAAAATAGAAGGAAAAAAGTTAACTTCTGTCTATTCAAATATGATCTCCAAAGAATACAAAACAATTTGGACCACATTGAGAAAATGCCAGAAACTGACATATAATGCTCAAGCTCATAAGCACAGAACATTCTGCAGACTCTGAGTACAAAATATTTAGAAGGGCCTCACTGACAGCCCCAGCTTACATTGGCTATGGGAGGGCATGACAGGACCCAAGGAAGAACTCATTGGCCAAGCACTGCCATTATTCTTCTGTCCAAGGTTCTTAACTAGGAAGTGTAATGTCACAAGGCAAACCTACTTCAAAGCTGCAGACCAGAGTGACCAGAGTGGAATGATATACATTGATCTATAAAATGAAAGGTGTACGAGCTATTCCTCCCAACTCCCAGAAGCAGGAGACAGAAAAATGCAGAGAGGAACAGTGACAAAACTCCCAAAATGTCGCTGCCCTTGGCTCTAGCTCCCTCTCTACCCTCTACCTCCTCAGACACCTGAATAGTTAGAGGATATACACTTCTACATCAAGCTGAAGAGTTCATGTGCTACAGGTACGAGTCATGTGGTGCCCAGGTAAATAGGAAAGGTAGTCAAGAAATAGCACTGATGGACTTTAAGCAAAAAAGTAACAAGATTAGACTGGAATATTAAAAAGGTAACTTTGTGTGGAGAATACAGAGGGGAGGGGGCCAAGAAGAGCTATGGGGTATGCAGTTAAAAGGAGAGGGCCACTGTCCAGGTGACAGATGATTCAGATCAGCAGTGGTTGTGGAGAGTAGACGGACAAGATTCACTGTGTATACCTATATATATGAAGACTTTTTCAATACCAAATGCTACCTTAGAAGAGGAGGTTGTCTTATATTTGAACCTTACAAAGTGTCAGATTCCAGAATGATCTATAAAGTATTTTATTTTGAAAAAACAAAAAGTACTGTCTAGAGAAGACGTGTTAGCCTAAACCAACAACGTTTCAAGAGATAATCTGACATAACTGCTAAGAGATGGGGGGGGGGGCAAATAAAGTGAGAAGATTTAGTCATCATTCCTTGGGGTATTACTTCACAATTGCATGTGGCAGTTGTCACTGTCAAGCAATCTTTCAAGGATCACTGGAAAAAGGTGATTCAGTCCCTGCTTAGGTTATGAGATCCTGATATATGCCACCAGAAAAAGTGGGGGAAAATATCCTTCCCTTATTGTACTTGTGGCCAGGACAGCATTATATACAGATTTAAAAAATCCAGTATCTCCAACAACTTAATGGAAAGGAGGAGGAGGTGATCTGGAAAACTGTTAGATGACTCATTCAAGTGTTGACAGAATACCGAAGAAGTATGATGAAGAGTTTGCACAAAATTTTTACATGAAATAGTGGAAAAAGCAGCATTTCCAAATTTCATTTTAAATATATATGTGATTAAATTAAATACTAGAAGTAGAAATCTGATTATATTTCTAAAAGTTTAGATTCACACTGCCTAATCAAAGAATTTTTTTAAGTGTCTTTTAAAAAACTGTGAGATAGCTTAACTACAGGGTCTCCTCATATTTGAATATACATGATACTGTGAGTAGAATTTATAAGCCTTGATGATTTATTTGATAGGAAGATTGAGGGAAAAAGAGACAATAAAAAAGATCACTCTACGTTTCTAACTTGAATAACCAGGTGAATTTAAGTTCCATTTAAAGACAATAAACAGAAGGGAAGGAATAGGTTTAGGAATCAAGGCAGGAAATCAGGTTACGGTTCAGGACATGTCTTTTGAGATGCTAGTGAGACAGATGCCATGTGGAAATATCAAGAGATCTCAAGTTAGAGCGGCAACTGGGAGCTGTAATTAGAGCTGTCTTGAGCTCACAGGGAGGAACTGACAAAAATTCGGCCTTGGTAGAGAGGCGGAGCCATAAGCATTTTCACGCACTATTGATGGAGATGTAAGTTGGTACAATCTTTCTCAAAGACATTATGGCAATATCTGTCAACATATATTTGCATGTCTTGTGATAAAAAGAGCTCTACTAAAGTTATAGTCACACACAAACGTAAACACTGTAAAAGATGAGTGTTCATCACAGTATTATTTATAAGGAATTTAAATGCCCAACTACAGGTAACTGGTAAGTAAATTATAAATGATGAAACACATCTTTAATCACTGATGCATAATGGAGTCTAAACATATTGTTGAGCAAAAATGAGGGAGCTGTAGAACAGCAATTAGTACAAAATATTTAAATAGGTATACATTTCTTATGTGTACGCATACAAAAATATATTCTAAAATGTGATTATTTCTGAATGGCAAGATGTTGTAGGATTTTTAACCTCATCTTCGTAATTTTCTATGTTGTTTGAGAGATTTAAAAAAAAGAATAACAGAAGTATACCATTTTTAGGAACCTATAAAGCTTTTTCTTTTTCCTTAAGTGTTTAAGAATTAGAGTACAATATAATCTTGAAGGTAAACAATACAAATAAGAGAAGACAACCACTCTGGCTGAGTACAGCTGGCATTCAAATTTCGGGGCTGGATAACTAGGAACACACTGTCAAAGCTGCAGCACCACCCCAGGCTTGAGACCAAACAGCTCGAGAAGTCAGTCCTGTTTGACCTAAGCCTGTAATTTGATTACTGAAATGAACAGTGACTGAGTGTTTAACAGGTCACTCACAGAACTGGTTCCTGAACCCTGACCTGGGGACTGAGTACCATACTCTGATTTAGGACAAGTTACTGTAAGACCACATCTTAAGAATTAGTGAATTACATACAAGAAAACATAGACTGGAGAAAAACAATTGAATAGCCTGACTACAATAAAAATATTTCCCCTAAACAAAGAAAAAAATAGAAAGACCATATGATAGAGGTCAGCCTCACCCTTAAAGTAAATAAAACCAAAAAGACAGGAGGGTAATAAACAAAACACCAAGCACGTGCTAGTGTTGAGACTATAAAAATCATAATATAGTACCCACCCTGATGTTATAGTGTCATAGATGAGGATAAACAAATAACTATAAAACCCACGTAAGAAGCATGTACAAGGTGACAAGAGTATGTAGCACAGACAAAATAAATAATTGTGTTTGGTGGGGAAAGCTGGGCTAGCAGAACGGATGGGGAGCACGACGGGCATTCTAGGCAGGGGGAGAGCATGCACATGTCATGAGGGCAAAAAGCAGAGTGGCAGCGGATTATGCAACTAGAGAGAGAGACAGAAAGCACACATAACAGAAGGCTTTACTTATGACACTAAAGGGTTAGAACATTACTCTTGAAGAAATCACTAAAAATTTTACCAGAGAATGAGGTAGCCACACTTCTGTTTGAGACGGCTCATTCTGGCAACAATGTGGACCATGAAGTCAAGGAGAACAGTAGGAGGCATTAAGACCAGCACAGACTGAATTTAGCCACAAACAAGTTAATACCGGCAGGAGAAGCAGCAACAGAAAAATCAACACAGCAGAAAACTAGATTGGTGAAAATAGGTAGCAGACTCAAGAAGCATATACTGAACATAAGAAATTAACCAAAACATGAAGCAAATGCTCACAGATTTGCAGAGTGCTGTAATTCAAACTTCAAACATTAGGAGTCTCTGAAGGAGAAAAGAGAATGAACTAAACAATAAACAAGGAGTACAGTTGAAGAAAACTTTGAAAAATGTAAAACAAATGAGATTGGAAATTGAAAGGTTCACCATGACTCAAGAAAAAGGAAAACAACAACAGCATCAAAAAAAAAACATTAAATTCTTTAGGTTTTGTGTTTTGGGGGGGGTTCTCTAAACTTCCCCCTCCAAAAATAGATATTATTTAAAGAGTCAAAATCAAGAAATTAAGATGACAACTCCGTGGTTAAAGACGTGATGTGCTATCTGTACTCCAATTGCATGCCAACAAAAAGCCTGTCAGAGTTGTGGTGGTAGTGGTGGTTCAAAAAAATTTTTCTTTCATCTAACTACCTTTTTTCAGGGAACAATGAAAGGAGTAATCTAGAACTCTATCACTGAAGCAAAAAGAAACCCTCATATTTCAGAACTGCTGTAGGCAAATACTCTATTACATTGTTACTGTGATGAAAAAATAAACAGGCGACACATTTCGAGAAAGAAACAAGAGACAGAGGCAAGGTAACAAGACCAACAGATACAGAAAGCAGGCATAGTCCACAAGCTACCTTATTCTTCATGGTGGAAAGTCAAAAATTACTGCTTTATAGAAAAATATAAATTGATCACAATTAGGGTGGAAAAGTCTGTGGTAAGTTCAAGACTAACATCAATTCTTCTTTGTAGCTGCTCAAAAACATATACCTTCGTATATTATATGATTATATCACCTTGCTACTAACATTATGAGGCACTTTTATAATATATGCAGTTGGAATTAATGTTTCTAAACTCTCCAGGAAATAGCATGATTCCTTTGTGCATAACCTCAGTACACTTCACATACTTTGTTAAATTTTACATCTAAAATGAAAGCCAAGTCCACTTTGGCAGCTCTTCAAGAATACTATCTACCCTATTTAAAAGAGGGACTAGCAGATGACAAAAACCACCACGAAAAAGAAAATGATTCTTAGTTATCAAGGGCTTTCACAAAGAGTCAGATGTGGTTATTTTAGATGAGATCTTAAAAAATAGACAAATTGGCAAAAAATTAAATAGTTACTAATGATAAGATGATGAGTGGCTGTGCCTTGACTTTTTGTCTTAAATGTTGTTACTGCTCTTACAATTAAACATAAAACAAAACTAGAAAAAGCCCAAACACAAACATGTATACTTTGTTATAACTATGAAGACAAAAATATATACATTAATACTGACTGAAACAATTTGCAGACATGAAAATAATGTTCAGTTCTGTTTATGGAAAGCTATGTAACAACAAAAATTTAATGAAAAACTCAGACACAAAAAGATTCATAGTTGACTCTATAAAAATGAAATATTCCATTTTTCATATCAAAGTATGAATAATCTTTAAGCAGTAAGGCTATATTTATGTGGTAATTATTTTAATTAAACTACCTAGTCAATTCAGTGAAGAAACCAATTTAACTGGTTTCATTAAATTAATGATTTGTAATTGTTTTAGTCATAAATATGTACCCGTCATTGAATAATGGTATATTCTAAAATGTGAAATAACAACTCTTACTTTATAGCAGTGGTTTAAAAGAATTTCATAAGAACAGAATGGTATCTTCAAAGAAATTTTATGAGGAATTCCAAAGTACAAAAATAGATAAGACAGCAGAGTCCAATTAGAAAAGCATTGCTTCACCGGTCATGGGTGTAACAGGCTAACACATATGAGCTTGTTTTAGTTCCTCAGTATGGATGCAACATGCATCAGCCACCTTAGAGGGGCTTTCAGTTAATGTCCTGTTACGTATTAAGGCTTCCCATAAGCACAGCTGATTTAGTCAAAGACGGTACCTTGCTTTTTCTTTTTCCAATACAACTTCTGCTTCATATAGAGCTCTTCTTTTATAAACTGAAAATGCGGGGAGGAGACGCCAGTAGGAAAAAAATGGCAAAATAAATGACTAGACAGTTCAAAGAAAAAGAAATGCAATGACCTTTAAATTTATCAAAAGATACTCAACTTTACTCATAATAAGACAAATGCTAATTAAAACAACACTGAGATACTATTTCTCATCCATCAGACTGACAAAACATTAAACACTGTTGGTGAGGTGGTGAAGAAACAGGCATTTTTATAAATAGTTGGCAAGCGAGGGCATACCAAGGGTAGGGTGGTCGAGAGACCAGGCCAGGTGCCACAGTAAGGGGGACTGCATCGTCCACAGAGAATTTTTAAACCAAACAAATGACAAGTTGATCCGATTCTCATCATTACGTGCCAGTAATTTAAAAAAATGTCAGCAGTAAAATGCTCCTGGAAAAGAATTTTTGTTGTTCCAAATTCTAAATAAGTGTTACAGTTGCTGTTGAGTTTTAATTATAAAACTTCCGCATATAAGCTTCAAATTAGACATTTTTACTACTTATTACTTAAACATTGAATTGCTTATGGAAGCTAATCTGGAGAACTCCCAGTTTGGCCTCTGATATACATGGACTCAGTTCCTCACGTTCGTTTCAGAAGTTAAGTTTGCCATGTTTTAAGGTGGTTTAAGCTTGATTTGAGCAGTCTGTCTCTATCCCCTGTGATACACTACATATTCCTGCATTTAAACAATAGATTCCAAATGAACAATACCGCTGGATGCTATTTCTCTTTTCTAGGTTAACTTTTTTTTTATGGTAGGAAGTTTCAGATGAGTTATTCAGACACAAAAATATTTGCAGACAGCCGGAATCAGGCTTGAACAATGAATAGTAAAACACAAAACTTCAGAAACAGTTATTTAAAGAACAGTGCATGGAAACTGTGGTTAAGGTCATTAACTAGACAACAATAAAATGTAAGAAAATAGACATGTACATAGAAAAAAGAATCAAATCTTGAAGAATGCCAGGAGAGACAACAAAAGATGCCACTACTATTTTACTAGAAGAAACCAAAAGAGCAATGTTTATTTCAATGCCTGGTTACAAACTAGTGGATCAAATAGTGTTAATATTTGCTATCATTCAGTCATTTTCCCTGGATTTAGCAGAAGAAGAAAAACTTCAGGGTGGTTTTTAACCAAATATAATAGAAATTTAAGATGAATTTTCTGGTGGAGATACTTTAGTAAACGTTTTCTATAATGTACTATTTATTTTACTTTTTATTTTTACTAGCATGATTATATATTCAAATCTTCAATAAAAGCAAACACATAATGTTTATATTTTGTTTCTATCATTATTATCTTCCATTTTATTTCAATGTTATTACCAAAAATAATTTTATCATATAGAAGAGGGATGTATTAAAAAACTACCTGCTCACAGTCAAATACACTAGGTAGGCCACCACAGAGTGTAAAATGACACAACCAGTGTGGAAGAAAAAAATGGGGACAGTTAGAGTTATAGCTACATAATAACAAACAGAAATACTGTGAGGTTAAACCAGAAATTAAGAAAAATGGTTACCTATAGTGGAGGTGGTGAAAGGATGGAGGGAGGGGGCAGACACAGAAAATAGAAGCAAAATTCTAAGTATACTTTTTAATATAGTTTGACTTCTGAACCATACAAATGCTGTATACATTCAAGAGAATAAAACTAAATAAAAAATCTAAATAAGCAAACCTTAACACTGAAAACAAATGGAAAGAAATGAACTTAATTGCACATCGAGTTGGTAATATAACCACATGAAGACAAAAAAATATTTCAAGTTACTTTGAACACAGTACTCTGGCTTACATGCTTGCTGGGATGCATTCTAAAGACAAAAATTGCAAATAAATCTTAAATTTCTCATAACGGTTGTAGTATCAATATTAGTTTTTGTAATTTGAACCTATTTTATTTGCATTGTAGGATAAAACAAATAAGCAATTATGCAAATGTTATTAGGAACCAAGACGTTCAGTGGAAGACAAAAGACACAATATTAGAATTCTAGTGTTAAATTTGCATAGGTATCAATGTGAAGCCATGACTTAAAAAATACATACGCATAGATAAACATAATTAGAAAAAATATATCTATACACACATCCTAATTATATCCACTAGAGGTAATGACATCGCAGTAGCAACAAACATCTCTAATGCTCAGAACTTGCTTTCTAAATATCCTTCTCATTAAAATGAACCAGGGCTCCTTGGAGAAACGACTGGTTCCAGATCTGGGGCAGGGAAAGTATAAATGAGCCTAGGTCATTACATTTTTCTAGAAAAGTAAGGAAAAAAATAATGAAGGGCTGCCAAAAAAGCACTAAAGCCAGCTTTGAGAGGCTCTTGCCAGCCATTTGAGAGAATCTGAGCATGGAAAAGAGGAACAGTTATAACTGATTATAACAAATTGAATAAATAAAAGTCCATGAGTCCATAATGATACTTGAAAAAGAGATAGAAAAAAAGGAGCTCATCTGGAGCCAGTGGAGGGGACTATAACACCAAAGTTCTTGTTCTCAAAACTTCTCATTAAAAGTAAAGAATTCACATTGACTCTGTCTTCTGGGGAAAGAACAAGTGTTCGTCTCCAGCAGAAGAGGGAAAGTTCTTTACCTAAGGTCAGTTAACAGATGTAAAAGAAATGACAGAATTAGCAACTCCCAATGAAATAACTGATTCAGGCAAGAAACACAAATAGGAGTAAGCCATTTGGTATGAAATTATTACCTCACAGATTACTTGCTAATTTCAAAGGGAAAAACCATAGTATTATACAGAAAAGATAAAACTCAGTATTGCTAATAGCATGACAATGTGATATCCCCCTGATGCAACACAAGATGAGGTATACCATACCACCTATCACATATTCTTGCTAAAAATTATAATCTGAATAGAATCAAGTGTTTAGACTTATGTTCCAGTTTACAGGATTTACAAAGGACAGAGGAACAAGATAAATGATACAATCAGACAAATACAGAATTTAGAATATTCTGGTTTCAGAATATAAAAGAAAATCAATGCTCACCTCCAAAAAACAAAAAAGAAATAAGTGTGAAGATGTTCTAGAACAAAAGACACTAAGGAGATACAACATTCAAAGGCAACATATGAACCTTGACTTGATTTTGTTTAGAAAGGAAAACAAAATCTATAAACATTGAGACAATTGGGAAATCTGAATATGGCCTGAATAATAAGTGATACTAAGAAATTATTGTTAATTTTCTTAGGTGTGATAATGGTATTGCAAGGTATAATAGGAAATACCTGCTAAATATTTAAGAATGAAGAATCATGAAATTTGCAATTTACTTTGAAATGGTTTGGCTAAACACACACACATTCACAAGTGAATACAGAATCTAGGTCATGGTTATATGGGTATTCATTATCCTATTCCTTTCAAGTTTTTTGTAGGTTTGAAAAGTTCATAACAAGAAACTGAAAAAATAAGAGAATTCTTCAGTCAACACAATATTAACTAACCCTAGCAATAGGTACTTCGATAGGACACATAATTCACAAAAAGACGTCAGAACTCATTCTGTGTTCCCTGCCAGTCTGCCAGTTAGGAATCAATCTTAAGTCTTTTACTTCCCTCAGTTAGAAAGAAGCAGAACAGGAGATAGCAATATCTTTCCTACCTTAGCAAACCGATTTCTCTACAGTTCTAGGTTTTCTCAACAGAGGAAGAATTTTCTCTCACCAGACTGACACTTTACCTCAGCTCAAAGTGCGCTGAAGGCCGAGTTAACATAAAGGAAGGTGTACTGAACGCTAAAATCTTTTAAACCCTCCACTTGGCATGCAGTTATATACCTTGGCTTTGACCTAAATAATTCATTCTTAAAGATAACACAGCCTTTGTATCCTTTCCTCCCTATTTAACATGGGGTCTCATCTATTCCCACAACTTCTCTAATTTTCAGCTATACTCTAATAATTCCTAAAATGATATCCCAACTCCTATCTTTCTCCCTACTTCCAAACTCTCCTGCCTACTGAATGTTCTCACTTGGGTTTCCCAAAAGTTCCCCAACATCAGCAAGTCCAAATGTGAATTCATTACCCCGCTTCCCCTACAAAAAACTCTACCATAAGCCAGCTCCGGTGGCCAGTGGTTAAGTTCAGCGCACTCCGCTTCAGCAGCCTGGGGTTCAGTTCCCAGGAGCAGACCTACACCACTCATCTGCCAGTGGCCATGCTATCGCAGCAGCTCACATATGAAAAAAAACGAGGACTACTGGCAACAGATATTAGCTGAGGGCAACTCTTCCTCAGCAAAAAAAAGGAAGATTGGCAATAGATGTTAGCTCAGGGTGAAACCTCCTCAGCAGGAAAAAAAAAAAGTACCGTAATTTCCATAATTTGCCATAATGTACCCAGCACCATTCTAAGCTCCAAATATATATTGATTCATTTCTATGAGATAAGAATTGTGTTTCTCCTCATTTTACAGATGAGGAAATGAGGCACAGAGAGGTTTCGTAATTTGCCAGAGTTCACAAAGTTACTAAGTGGCATACTTAGGATTTAAACCCAAGTGTTTTGGCTCTACAGTGTTTTCTTCAATACGTTGTACCTCCTCCTCAATCTCCAAATACTATTGATTTGGAAGCTGGGTACCTGAGGGTTACTGTAAATATCCAATAAGAACATGATTGCCTTTCAACCTTGTTCCCAACACAGACATAGACAAATCTCATCAATTTGCTTTTCTTGTTTAACTTGAGGGGTGACTCAGAGGTCTCAAGGATTTGTGAGCTTGTTTTGCAGAAGAAAGAGAATGCCTTCGGGGAGGCTGTGATCACCAGATGGCCGGCCCATTGATGCCTACCAGAAGTCAGATTGCCCAGGGGCTTATCAGGAGTGACCCCTTGGTTTCTCGAAGCTCCTCCTGCTAGGCCCCTTAGCTCTATAAAACCTCCTTGCCTTCTGCTCTTGTTAAGGCAGATTTGAGCAAACCCATGCTCCCACCCTCTTGTCTTGGCCAACTCAAATGGGGCCTTTCTCCAACTCCAAGCACTGATGTCTCAGTATTTGGCTTGCTACGCATTAGCACACGAATTTGAGATTAAGAGGTTTGGTGTCAATTTCATCTTCTAACTATTTCTCAAACTCATTCAGTTCTCTCCATTCTAATGACCACCACCCTAAACCAAGTCACCATCATCTTTTGCCCGGTTAAGCCAACAGCTTCCTAACTGAACTCTCTGCCACCAGCTTTGTTCCCCAATATAGCCAGGGTGATTTTCCTCAAGTACAAATCTGATTACATCACATCTCTGGTTGTGTAAAGAACCTTTCAACGGCTTCCAAGTGAAACCAAAAATAGCATTCAAATCCTTTAATATGGTTTATAAGGCCTCCACTTTCCTCTTCAGCCTCATTTCCAGCCTCAACTCCTCTGTAGTTCCCTCCCCATATTCCATACTCACTATAATTCTTACATTCCCCAAATGTTAATTTTTCTCCTAGGGCTTTGTATGTGATGCTCTTTCTCTCTGGAACACTTTTCCTCCAAGCCCTGGTCTGGCCATTTCTTACACACCCTGTACCTCTACATTCATGTCTGTACATGGATGTCATTTCTTTGAAGAAGGCTCCCAATATCTCAATTCTAAATTAGCTGCCTCTCTTATTTGATTCCCTAGGACGCTGTAATCCCCTTATCAGAGATACATATCCACACACCTTATCACACTGTACTATAATTGCCTAATGACTTGTCTGTTTCACTGCTGGATTGTAAGCATTCGGAGAACAGGGACAACAGCAAAAGCCCAATAAATATTGAAGAATTAATAAAATGCAACGCAACTTAAAGGCTTTGTCAAATAAAACAACCTTCTTGGTTTAATCATATTCTTTTTCTTCATAAATCTAATAAATCTTACCTTTTGGAATAGTCTACTCAAAACATTTATTTTATTTTTAATGATCTTCCACATTAGTCAAATTATCTCCATTATTGATTTAACATCTCAAAATTTTGAACTGTAATGTTAAGTGAAGACTATAGAAAGAAAATACAGTCTAACAAAGTCTGCTATCTTTTAATCTCTATAAGCAGTTTTCAAAAGAACATTTCACAAAGCAATTGCCCTAGACTCTTCAAAAGTGTCAATGTCATGAAAAGACAAAAAGAAAAGAAAAAAAGGCAGGAAGACTGGTCTAAATTAACAGACTGAAGAGTCAGGACAACTAAAGCAAACAGGATTCTTGTTTGGATCCTAGATTTTTAAAAAGAGACAGAGAAGGAAAAAAAAAACAACAAAGGAAAAAGCTATAATCGGTATTTTGGGAACAAATGGGGAAATTTGAAAATAGCCCATATATTAAACACTTTTATTGTCTCATTTTTACATTTCTTGAGTGTGAAAATGGTATTGTGGTTATGTAGGAAAATGTCCTTATTCTTAGGAGACACATGCTGAAGTATGAGTATCATGATGTGTGCAACTTACTTTCAAGTAGTTTACTTACACACACGCGCAAAAGAGAGAGAAAGCAAATCTGGCATGGGTTAAAAATTAGTCTAAGCAAATGGTATGTGGATTCTCACTGACTCTTCTTTTCCCATTTTTGTAAGTTTGAACTTAAAAAAAAAATGGCGAAGAAACAGCTAACATGTATTGAGTGATTAATATGGGCTGGACAGCATTCTAACATACCTGTATTACTCACTTAACCTTCACAAGACCCCTGTGAGTCTTACTATAGTAATTAATATTATCTCCATTTTACAGATGAGACGCCTGAGGCATTGAGAAGTTAAGTAATTCACCCAAAGTCACACAACTAGTTGCATCACTGAGATATTTAAAAAACAAAAAACAAACAAACAAAAAAACAGCCTCTAAGAGGACAGAAAGTGAAGATAAGCACACAAGTAACTATAAAGAATGTACAATAAACCAAGAGATCCACATATAGCACTGCAGGAATTTGAAGTGAAGGGGAAGAAGAGCCAGTAACGCCCCAGCTCCAGAGCCCACGCTTCCTGGTTGCCCATCTTACGTTCTTTTGTGGAGCTACAGACATAACAGAAGAATCTGATATCAGGTTAGAAGACAGACTGGAGCAACCACCTTAGAAGAATATAGACTAGAAGACAAATTCCAAGCCTATTATGTTAAGGTAGTCAAATCAAAAAGGGAAATGAAGACATGAAAGAAATCAAAATTGATTAAAAACTTGGTAATTCAGGAGCAGAAGTGGAAGTAAAAAGGCAGACTGAATGGTTGAAAGAGGAGACAATAATTGATTTCTTTTCATATAAAAGTTTTGCATAAAATCAAAATATCATCACTAATGGTACTGGATACTAAGATTAGCACTAAATGTAAAATTTTCTTAAAGCCAGTTACTAAAATGTTTGTGGTGGTTGTAAGCAGGCAGAGTATAAATAGGTTCCAGTACAGTGGTTTATCACAGCCAAGAACTATATAACTAAACACATCCCCTCCTTCTCTAAATCCAGAAATCTGAACAGGACACTAAAGAAATTAAAAAAAATAAAAGCCTTAAGACTACGCAGTAGTGTCCACAGATTATACACAGTAGCCTAAGGAAATGTATTTTAAAACCTCTTATGAAATACAATTTAATAAAGGAAAGCTTCCTATGTTAATTTATAAACATTTACTTGTTTACAGCTCTATCACCTTTGCTAGAATATTGGCTTCTTCAGGGCAGGAACCATTTCTGGTTCATTTCTACATTCCTAGTATCTAAAGCAGAAATAGGTACACAGTAGGCACTTATACATGTTTATGGAACTTACGTATGAAGAATTGAGAAAAATAAAGTCTCAAAGTATTCATTCATATTGTGATCATTTTGTAACATGTAACTTTTTATTTCTATTAAAAAAATAACATCAGGGTCGGATCTGGTGGCATAGCAGTTAAGTTCACGCTCTCCACTTTGGCAGCCCAGTGTTCACCAATTCAGATCCCGGGTACGGTGCTATGCACTGCTTGTCAAGCCATGCTGTGGCAGGCACCCCACATATAAAGTAGAGGAAGATGGGCACAGATGTTAGCTCAGGGCCAGTCTTCCTCAGCAGAAAGAGGAGGACTGGCAGCAGATGTTAGCTCAAGGCTAATCTTCCTCAAAAAGTAAATAAATAAATAACATCAGATCCAAAAGTTAATATGATTGAAGTATCAAAGTCTGAACTGACCACATTCATATTTATTTAAAACCATAGATATTACTGTCATAAAGCAGGCATGAATTTCTCATCTTCCAAAGCTATAATAATTATCACAAACTTTACTCATAATCATTCAAGTTATATTGCATGTGCACAGGAAAGGGTTAACATAGCAGACCTGAGACTGCTATCTCCTTAGAAAGTGCTAATTCCAAGACTGGCCCTTGGCTTGCCTCTGCTAACTTGGATTTCAGGAGGGTTCCCACCATTGCCTGATAAGAATGTCTCACTGGGCCTAAACTGTCTGTGAAAACAATGTGGTTCACGCTGAATATCTCCGTTCCCTCTGGGAGTCTGGAACTCTCGTAGGGGCTAGGCAGAGGATGCCTATGTGATCTGGGCACTGAGTCTCTAATGAGCTTCCCTGGTTACAATGTTTCACATGTGTTGTCATAACTCAGTGCTAGAGGAATTAAGGGCATTCTGTATGACTCCAGCAGGAGCTGGAGCCTGGTTACTTTGTGCCATGTGCCTTCTCCTTTCCCAGTAATAAATCATAGCTATGGGTACGACTATATGCTGAGTCTTGGGAGTCCTCCTAACAAATCACTGAACCTGCAAGTGGTCTTGGAGACCCCTGACACAGGTATGCTCTATGAGATAGTAGTCCCATTATTTTGGGATAATGAACATTATCAAATGTTTAACACATTTCCAAAAAAAGTCATAAGAAAAAAGAAATTTAATAGAAGCCATTAAGATTTTTACTTTGGACTGTGTTTTACAATAATTACTTCTATCCAATGGCTAATATAGGTTTCCCTCATGGGATATGGAAGCAAAAAGATAATTAATTATGAGAAATTCAATCATACTTTAAGCTAGGAACCAGGTCTCAAGCTTCCAAAGTAACAGAGCTGTTCTTAAGAAATCTCATTTCCATCCCATCCCAACCCAACCTCAAAAAGTTCCCATAAATCCCAGTAGACATACCTCTACAACTCGTTTCTGGAGCTCAAAAATTACATTTTAAAAGAAAAATTCCTGAGGCTTTGTTTCTGTTTGAACAGACAGGATTAGAGTGATGTCAAAAGCATCAATGCCTCCATTTCTTCTTCTAAAATTAGGTGTAGCTCACAGTAATGGGGGAAACAAACTGTTATTTATTCTTCCAAAGAAATAATATTTGGAGACAGTATATATTTAAAAATTATTTAGCTGCTTCCTGCATTATATACTTCCATTTATAAATAAGCAGTGACAAGAATTTATAGACATTCATTCTTAGAAAAAGCACATTTTATACAAAATATTAAAAAACATTCTAATATAATTACTTTTTAAATTAAAACGGTTAGATTTAAGATCTCTTTAGAGACAATACACAATACTCATTTTTATCTATTACAGGAAAATGTAACTGACCTAACAAGCTTCATAGCAATTTCACTTTGAAATAATTCTGCTAGTTACAGAAAGATTAGGTGCTTTGTCAAAACTTTAAATCACCGTATGAAGGGAGGCGACTAATAAGTTGGAATGCGGATGTGAAGTGAGAGATTTGCTATTCTGATTATGAGTGAAATTCTTCAATACCTAATCAAACTGCCAAGTTTAAGATATAAATAATTATGCTTTTATTGTACTATATGTAGACATGTAAGAAAAAACACAGCAAAGTTTTCTTTCTGATACAATTTTAACTGCTCTTCTTTTCCCAACCACTAAACTGGAATTAAGGACGAGGCCAATCATAACGTTTAATGGAAAGCCATTGCTTATGTAAATAAAAAATATCTGGTCACTACTACTGAGTTTATAAAGCCATACTCTAAGAAATATTAAAACACAGGAAACCAATCAAGTTGAGACTAAAAACTATCACCATAAATCTAAAACTTCATTTATTTACTTGTTCAGTCAACAAGAATAAACCATCCCCAGAGATAGAAAGATACGGTCTTTGCACTCTAGGAGCAATGTCAGCGGTATGTTATTAGTGCTATTACGGAAGCCAGTAACATAGATTTGGGCACAAAAGAGAAAGTAGTCAATTTTAGAAGTACTGAAGGATATGACAGTAGAGGAAAATCTTCCTTGCAGCAACGAGGAACGGTTAAAGGGTTAAGAGAAAGGGCATTAGAAGGACCAAATTTCTGTTTCAGATCCATCAATGACAGAAGACACACTGAGAGGAATCAGACCAAACCAGATTTTGAGTTCTGCCTCTGTCAACTATTTGCTAGCTGAGTAAGTGGCCTTGAACAATTTAATTATCTCTGGTCCCTCACTTTCCTTACCTGTAAATGAAGATAATACTTATTCTATAGGGTTGTTTTAAGGATTAAATGACATAGTGAGAGAATAATGTAAAAGGTCTGGCACACTGACTGGCACAGAGTATACATTCAAAAAACGTCAGACCACTCTCAGAGGTCATATCGAAATAAAAAACAACTTCAGTTAAGTTGTGAAATTTAACTGCTTTTTTGGGGGGGGCAAGGAAGTTTGCTTTGAGCTAACATCTGTTGCCAATCTTCCTCTCTTTTTGCTTGAGGAAGATCAGCCACGAGCTAACATCTGTACCAGTCTACCTCTATTTTGCATGTGGGTCGCTGCCACAGCATGGCTTGACAAGTGGTGTAGGTCCACACTGAAGATCCAAACCCACGAACCCTGGCTGCCGAAGCAGAGCATGCCAGACTTAACCACTGTGCCACAGGGCCAGCCCCTTGACTGCTTTTTTAAGGTAATGAAGTTCTTGACTAATTTCACACAAACATTTGAGAAGAGACAGTAAAACTTATTCCTACTCATCAGTCTCTCATTTGTTTTAGTCAGCTCTGCATCAAGCCATACTACCACCACTTTATAGGTTAGATTCCATTACAACAAATGTCATGTCACAAAAACTGAACAGTCCCAAACATTACTCCTATCAGTCAAATATCAAAACAAAACTATAAACATCAGCAGCCTTTGGGAGTTTGTTACAATGAGATCACAATTTTTTGGCCATTTTTACTGAAGAAATGGTTTTCTCCTTCCTATACTTTGATCTTGCCACTGTGAAGTTTTACAGAAGAGAAACCCTTATCCAGAGACCAAAATCAACATCTACCTGAAAAGCTCTATTGTATCTACACTAGATTTACTTATAAAGATGCATTATATATGCTTAAAAATATCAGGGAACGGTTGGCGATTAGGGCACTGACCCAAACTACATGTCAGAATTTATTACCATATAAAAATTCCTCTCTTACTTGTTCCTCTAATTTTACAGTTTAGTATTATCCTTTGCTATCTTTCATATCCTGGAGGTAAATTCTATGTTTGGAGTCTGGATCTGTGGTTTGAGGGAGCTACAAGAGGACAGTGCTTTGCATCATCATTAAGCAGATCACTCTGAAGAGGACAGAATGAAAAGAACCGGCTTAAAAATCTTAAACATATTATGCCCCCAAAAGCATGTTTTTATTCCTCTTCCTTACAAATGCAATTTTCTGAGGAGACAGAATAAAAAGAACACAGAGAGCTGTGGATGGCTTTTAGACAGTGGTTCTCTCCCTAATTTTCAAATAGAACACTCAAAAATATTTAGATCAGTAAGTGTTTGTGCAGTAACAGAGTTAATTATGCCCTCTTCAAGGCCTGCAATTTACAATGAAAGTCAAATAAAAGAGACCTTAACATTTCATTTTCAAGTCTTTCAGTTCAGAATGGAAGACTGACGCGCTTCAGCATCTGCAAGCATGACTGATTTAAAACCCAACATGGCACAGAGGAGAATGGTTTTTCTTTATGATGATTCCCTTAGTCCCGCAAATATATACAAATCATTTTTACCCATTCTGTCTTACCCTAAGAAGAATTATTTTATTGAATTTAAATGTGAAATTTTTTTCTTTTGCCATTTGAGTATTTTCAAATTAAAGTTACCGTCTTTTCTCCCTTAAAGTACTAAATGACTTCCAAATTTAAAGAGAAAGCAAGAAGGCTATAAGAGAAACTTTTAATTTTTTAAATTTATCACCCATACACAAAACAAGGCAAGGAAGTATGAGCCAGGAATTTCAGCCTCTCCTACATTATGTGAGGTGTTCAAGCGAGGGTGTGACGGAGACAAACATTTGCAACGACGCTATTATAACTTTAAAAGTCATGCTTTCCCCATCCCCCAACTCTCCCAATACATGTCAAATAATTAAATCTTCTTCCATACTCGTAATTGAATAATTTTAACTAACATGTAAGAAAGTAGCTTATACTTCACTATAATCATGATACTTTCACAGCTCCAATTTGCTGCCCCCTGAGAGCACTGCTCCTGAAAGGTGACTTTTTCCTCAATTAATTCCACTTCCATTGGGCCAAAACCATTTAAGTTTTAGCCTAATATCAACTTCATTAAATATCCTTTCTTATTAATTTTCATAAAATTATTATCAAGCCACTTATAACTACCAAGTAGGAAAACTTTCAGATTTCTCATTCTATCCTTTAATTGTACAAAGAAACTGAGGCACAGAGAAGATGAAGGACCTGCCCAAGGCTGCCTAGGAAGTTAATACATGACTTTCTTACAGAATTATTTTCACTCCACTTCCTTTTACTACCTAAAACAATTATAAATTCAAATGCTGGGTTTTAGAGGCCTAAAAGTAAAAGAAAATATTAAGAGCAAAACAATAACAAAACAAATAAAACTAGCCTAACTTGACTTTAGATAAGAGAACAATCTCAGCAGTTTAGCAAAAACTAGGGAGATGGTAGGGCCACTCTGCTATTAAAATAACCTAAACTCTTAGCCATCCATTCATTTAAACACATATTGAGTACCCCGTCTGTGCCAGGCTCTGCGACAGGTGCTGAAGACAACTACTTCACAAGTCCACAGAGAGGCAAAGCGGTGCCTTGAGCTCTTCAACATACGCCCTTCAGGCTCTATGCTGTGGTGGCGTCCTTTTTTCCTTCAGTACTATTTGTGCAACTGAATTTAACTTGATTTTACTTAAGTAAAGATGTTTTGGTCTTTTTTTGCGGGCGGGGGAGGTAAATATTAGTATAAATATTCACCTGATGAAAGCAATTATTCAATGTAGTGATATGCCAAATTTTTATGCAGTGATTGGCAAATTTTTATGCAGCTAATAGAACATAAAATGTAATCAACCTGTAACTACCTTGTGGAGGCAGAGAAGACATCTGCCATTTCATAAATCAAAATCTTCTAAACTAATCACCTAGAGACATAAAAATGAAAAGCACACACCTATAACATTTGCATAGCAAATACTGAAGTTCAGTCATACTTATGTTTAAATTTGAAACAGATTTGCCGCTGAGTGAAAGAAGGGAAACAACAAACCAGACGATATAAAGCAAAACTGATTTCTTCTCTCTAAGCATGGAACTCAATCCAGCCGCGTCAACTGACAAGCTCCCGAGTCATCAACACTCAGTACTCTCCACTGACCACTATTTTCTATCTAGCAAAATCAAAACACACAAATAACTCAAGACAAGAACAAATTTTGATATAATTTAAGAGTTAGCATGATTAAAAAATGACCATTCCTCCATTCTTTCCCAATTTGTGTTAGTATATGATCACTCTCCTGGAATATTTCTTTAACTCAGTTTTAAGTATTCATTAGCAGGTAAATTTTCACAAGGTTTCATAGATCATACCTTAAGGATACCTCCCCTCACTACAACTAGAATTACCGCAACATCCTGAACAGGTCCTACTTTGGAAGAACGTGATGGAAAGAGGATACTATATTCCCTAGACATTTTTACAGCTAAGATTCTTTGGGGAGGAAAAAGTGTTTAAACCATCTATCTGCACCAAATTCAACATCCAAAGGCACAGAGAACACCTACTACATGTCAGGCACCACGATGGGCACAAGAGGGAGGATTTACAAAAATAATGACCAGTCCACACCTTTATAGAGTCCCTAATCTAGTGGGAAAGACATAAGCAATCATAACATAATGCATTAACGTCATAAGAGAGATCTGGACACATGTGAAAAGGATGCAGAGTCCCAGAGAAATCAAAGGACATTTGAGCAGCAAAATAAGAGAACGCATGCATGTGAAGAGGAATCATGAAGGCCAGTCTGGAAACAGCAAGCAGTTCATTACGGCGTCATGACATGCTGGTTGGGGGAGGTTCCCAGGGCAGATTATGAAACTAGTAAATTAGGCTGAGGCCGGAATGCAGAAGGCTTTTCATCCTAGAGCTTAGAATTTCTCCTCTACATAGTTCAAGATGCTGGAGATATTCAAGCAGGGGGGTGACATAAGCAAGACTGCTTTTAGAAAGATAATCTGGCAACAGTGTGAAAGAAACCAAGTGTGGAGAAACTTGAGGGAGAGACCCCAATTAAAAGTTTACTTTTAGTCTTGGTGAAAGATGAGGCTATTAGCAGAAGACACAGACTCAAAAGTCATATTGAAAAGACCAAATGGATATTTGGTGATTTGAATCATGGCACATTTACACATTTGAAATGTCATGGGGGTAGATAATATTATCCCATACGTAGAAGAAAACAAGTTAGCCAAGGCCTAGGATTAAGTTTATTTTACATCTCTGTTTATCTTAGAAGCTTACTGTTCTTCTGTGTAATGTTTAGAAGCATCTTATCAAATACTTATTAAGTTTCTGCTACCTAAGTAGAAGTTATAATATCAACAATTTGAAGGAGATTACAGTTTACAGATGTTTGGTTAAAAATAATAATAATAATACATTTTTTTAATTTACTGAGAAAAAAGAGGAACCATAACTGGGACAAACAATGATATAGAAAATACTATTCAGGGGATGGCCCTGTGACTGAGTGGTTAAGTTCACTCACTCCACCTTGGCGGCCTGGGGTTCATTGGTTCGGATCCTGGCTGTAGACTTAGCACTGCTCATTAGGCCATGCTGAGGTGGTGTCCCACATAGAAGAACTAGAAGGACCTACAACTAGGATATACAACTATGTACCAGGGAGCTTTGGGAAGGGAAAAAAAAAACAGAGGGAGATTGGCAACAGATGTTGGGTCAGGGCCAATCTTCTTCACCAAAAAAAAAAAAAAAAAAAGGAAGCATATCCCCAAAAAAAGAAAATACCATTCATAGGCAACCTTTAAGAAATATTTTTATGGTAGCATGCTCATTCTCACACCACGGATCTACGGTGTACAAAAATGACATAATTTATATTTCATATAAATACGAAATATATATATTTCAGCTAATTGAATAGTACTCATTAGTGATAAATTGAAACTTTACCCTAATTTCAGCAGACAGAATTCATAATAAGAAGGCAAAAATAATCTTGGATTGCTCTGTTTAGGGTTGAGAATTAGTGGAGTTTTTTTTAATTAATAGGCTTTTTTGTTTGTTTTTCCCTCTGGATATACGGTTTTGTTGTTGTTTGGGGTTGGGAAAAAATTTCTAGATCTCAAAATGATAATTTAAGAACAAATAAAACCTTATATCAAAGAGTTTTGTTAAATATACAAAAATTCGCTTAATGTTAGAGCTGCCTAAGTGAAAATGGAATTGTTTCTAAATAATACCACAATTTACTCATTTTGTGTAATTTCCTCCTACTCATTTTTAGGAGGAAAAAAATCAAAAAAAATATTTTCTCCACATAATTTATGCATAATTTATTTCCTGTTATGAAACAGCAATGGCAAGATCGAACAACAGCTTCTTAAGGCTTTTTTCAAACATCAATCATTTTCACAGTGAGGAGGGGTGACGTAGGCTAAGCACAGATCAATAAAGTTCAGATGTTTCCTCTTGCTCTCACTCCATTCCTCCTTAGGGAATGCTTTATGCACACAGCAAAATGGGACAGGGGTCCACTTAAAGGAACAAGGAGCAGCACTCAGATGTTCCCCAGCGATGACGGGCAGGAGAGTGTATCAGCACTCACCCTGTCCCATCTCCCAACCGGCTCTCTAGCCAATGTTATTTTGTCTTTCTCACACCTCCTCCATCATCATCAGAAACAGCTTGGTTGACTGGTAAGTGTCATAACTGCTCCTAAGCAAGTTCAGTTAAACAAGGTGAGTTGTGACAGCTTCAAAGTGCATTTCTTTACCACTTAAATGGACCTTTGAGTCTGTGAGGAAAACAGTGGAAAAATGGGACAGGCCTGCAAATAAAAGGCCTGGATTCCAGCTCTCTGACCAGAGAGATTAAGACCCCCATGTGGAAACTCAAAAAGAGAGGTGCTCACTCTTAAGATTTCCATCTTCAGTCACTTCGCAGAGTCTATCCCCTTAACAAAATCCTAAGACATACATTTCCCATATTTACTTAACTTTTTTTAAATTTGCACTTTTTCAGAAATTAGCAGGGGTTAAAAGAGAGGAGACTTGTTTAGAAATTTAAATTCTAATTAATCTTTGTGGACAGTGACAGTTACCATTTGGATTTGCTCCAGCTCCCCATACCTTTCCTTCCAGTCCTGGAAATCTGCCTCCACGGCCATTAGAAGGAAAATATGACCTAGGCCTGGTCAGTCATGATATTTCTTCTTTTGGCAATACTGAGTGGTCAAAAGGGCCAGGGTTCTTCTACTGAAGATAGAAGATAGGCTGACAGTAAATACTGGGAAATAGGAGCTCTCTCTTTCCACGGGGGTAGCTAAACTGGGGCAGTCAATAGTCACCTGTCTTTCTTTAGTAGAAAAAATGATACCACATTACAAAGAGAAACTGGTCTCTCCCTGCAGGTCTTCAGCGAGCAGTGACCAAACATGTGCTGTGTACTAAGTGTTGTGCTGGGCACTGAGGATATAAAAACAAAGGAGTACGGTGACTATATTTTGTGAATCAAAAATCAAGACATTATCTGTTGAAAGATTTTTGTGTAATTTCTGGATGTGAAGTGTTATATAAGAGACACTAATTAGATTCCAAAATGTGGTAACTTTGAAGACATTTGGGTAGTTGGGGGAAAAAATTAACAGGATATATAAAAAGGGCAAAGTTGACAGTTGCCATAATTATAAGGCATAACCTTCTATTTATAGTGTTCAACACCACGTAAAATATAAGAATAAAAATGATTAGTGAAATAAGAAAATATAAATGCTATTCCCTCACAAGTAGGGTTGGGAATGCTAGAAAATATAACATGCCGTGACAAGAGGGCTTAGGTGCTGAGTGGATCTGACACCACTTAAAGTCCACTTGCGAGCTGTTTCTTCACATGCAAAACAGGAAAGATAATAGTAGCGACCTCATAGAGTCGTTTGAAAATGAAAGGATTTAATATGTGAAAAGCAGTTAAATTAATATCTTGCACATGGTAAATAATAAATGGGGTTTGTTATCTCAACTCATTACCATTACAACAAAACAACATTGAGAGCCAAACGAGTTCTGAAAGAATATGAAAGGCAAAAAATACTGGAGAGTGGTCTATAACCTTTACCAAAGAAGGACTGTGAAGTTTGGAGGGGACTTGTAATTGCCTGAGATTTACAGGAAAGAAAAGTTTTAATCACTACCCTCCCCTTTTAATTTATCTGCTTTGGTTTTTTTGGTTTGTTTGGTTTTTTTGAGGAAGACTGGCCCTGAGCTAACATCCGTGCCCATGTTCCTCTACTTTGTATGTGGGACCCCTGCCACAGCATGGCTTGATAAGCAGTACGTAGGTCTGTACCCGGGATCCGAACCAGCAAACCCCCGACTACTGAAGCAGAATTGCAAACTTAACCGCTGCACTACTGGGCCTGCCCCTATCTGCTTTGTTTTTTAATACCTAAACTAAAGGATTTTCCTTTATTAAGGCTGAGAGTACTAAAGTATATTCAAACTCTAAAATATTTGTTTTATGTGACTCCAAAGTAGACTCAATTAAAATATCAGGTCTTTCATGATTTTCAAGTTCCATTCCCTCTACCTTCAAAATATATCTGAAATTTGACCCTTCTCACCACCTCCATTACTAACTCACTAATAGACACTATCATCTCTTGCTACACTAGCCCAACAGTCTTCACTGCCTCCCCTCTCAGCCTCTAGACTCAATTTTCCACACAGCTGTCAAAATGAGCTCCCCTAAATCCAAATGAGCACAGCCTCCCCCCACTTCACTTCCCATCACAACCAGATCAAAATCCAATCTCCATACACAACGCATCTACTCACACTCTCCCTCTCACTCTGCGCTTTCAGCACTCTGGTCTTCTGGGTTTTAGAATGCGCCAAGCCAATCCTGACCTCAGGGCCTTCTTACTTCTTCTGTCTGACTGAAGTGCTCTTCTCCCATAAATCCACTTGGCTGGATTCTTCATTTCACTCAGACCTTTTGCCAAATTCACTTCCTTAAAGAAAAACCTTTCCTGACTACCCTATCTAATACAGTCACCTACCTTCCCCTCATCTTCCTGCCCTGTCTCTTTTTATCCCCTTAAAATACTTCATTTTTTTCAGAGTATTTATGTCATCTGACATTATATATGTATTTATTATGTCAGGGATCTTATATGTCTTATTTATCATTGTAGGGCCTAAAACAATGTCTGACACAGAGAGGTGCTCACTAAATAACCGTTGACTAAATAAAAGCGTCTTAGAAGCACTGATTTAATACGTTTTTATATAAGCTGGCTGAAGCAGAAAATATAAAATCTATTGCTGAGTTCTTGCTAAGGTGAGGCAGATACTGATAAAATGCATGGCCAAAAATATAAATAAACGCTAAGAGGTTGGCCATGGTTTTTGTTGGCATCTAATATTACCTCTACAGCGGTCTCTCAAATGTAGATCTTGCATCTTGACTTCCTCCTTGAGCTCCATTCTCACATCTAATTGCCTGAAGTGCCCTCCCTTTCTTCTTCCTACTCCTGCTGCCTTATTATCACTCCACAAAAACACATTAACCCTCCCATATGCATTCTTCTATCTTATTATCTGCTAATATTATCATATAAATATATAAATGTGTAGGTACACAGACTCATACATAAACCCACCACACAGGTTTTTTGGCCATTGTTCTATAAAGAATAGGATATATTAATACATACTTCTGCACATATTTCTTTCTTCATCCAACAATACCTCACAGACAGTCCCTCTAAGTTAGCTCATATAATGTTGTTTTTCATGGCAATATATTATTCTAAGCTGTGATAGACCATAATTTATTTACCCATTCTACTATTAATAGGAATTCTATAGTTTGTAATTTTTGGTGTTATAAACAGTGCTGAAACAAACATCCTTGTACACACCAGTGCTTTTAGTTCCTAGGGATAGATTCCCTGAAGTGGAATTACTAGGGGATAGAATATGTATATTTTCAATTTTAATAGATATTGCCTTCCAAAAAAGGCAATAACAACTTATATTTCCATCAGCAATGTATTCAAACAACTCCCCACATCCCCATCCCAAGTAACAGGTGTTTGTCTTAATTTTTGCCAGTCTTAATGATGTAAAGTGATAGTCTGGTGTTCTTTTAATTTGCATTTTATTGACCACTACTAAGTCTGACCATCTTTGAAAATATTATTGACCATCTGAATTTGCACTTCTAAAATTGCCTATTCGTAGCCTTTGCCCATTTTCCTATTTGACTGTTTGTCTTCTTATCAAATTGTAAGAGCTCTTTACAGATTGCAGATACAAACCCTTTTATCTGACATCTCTATTGCAAATATTTTATTTTCCAAATTTGCTGTGGGCTATTAATTTTGTTTATGTTCTATTTTACCATATAGGTTTTAACTTTTACATAGCCAAAATTCTTTTTTTTTTCTTGTCCAGCTTCTAGATTTCCTGTTTAAGAAGGTTCTCTAGAGGATGATTTCTACTTAAATATCAAACTTCCTTCCTTCCACATAAAATATGAGGAATTCTTTTTAAACTGTACTTTGTTAAGAACCCCTCTCCTTTTTTTTTTTTTTAACATCCAGTTCTTTTGACTCTCTAGTTTACTATACAAAATGTTAACACTCTAATTATTAAAATAAATAGTCTTTTCACAGAAATTTAAAGATAGAAAAGATACTAGATGTCACCTTGAACTTTCTATCCATTGTAGGGACTCTCCTCTTCAACATCACTGTCAAAGAATAATCTAACGTCTGCTTGCTCACTTTCGGTGATGAGGTACTTATTATTTCTCTAGACCTGCCTTACCACTCCACTTGCCAGAAGTTTCTATTCATTTTATTCTGAGTCATCTATATTTTTCCTATTCCTTTTGAGATTAACCAAACCAAGCAAATATATAAGAGAATGGAAATCAGACTCAGTAATTTAACTGTGATGTTCTTAGTACCTGAAAATTATTCATTTCCCCCCCTTCCCTCCAATGAATGTCTACTTCATGCCAAGTATTAGAAATACGAAAGTAAGGAAAACACAACTTCTGACAGCTTCTAAAGTCATGGAAAAGTAGTGTGTGTATAACACATATATGCATATATGTGTATATATAAATATATCGTACACAGAGAGAAAATTACTGTACAGTGAAAATGCTACTCAAGATCTATTTTAAGGAATTCTACTGCATATACTAGGTAATAACTGGGATAATTGCAAATTATAGACGTTAACCAAGCTGAAGATTAAAAAAGACATTTATAATATTGAGAAAATTAAAATTTAGCACTGTTTTCTTGAATCTGGTTCAATCAATTAAGTTGTAATTATATTGTTTTACCTAGATAATACAATATTCAGGTCAAGCAATATAATGCATTTTATAAGAGCTCTAAGAAGCCTCAGGCAATAGATCAGATATCTTGTAGGGTAACCTGGCCTAGATACAAATTAATTTTTAAAAATGTGTGCAGCCTGCAAATTCTCTTGCTCATTAAGGGTCACGTTTTCTTTGATAAACAGTACTATCTCAAAGCTGAACAAAAATCTGGAAAACTATAAACATAAACATTTAAACATTGTGAAAATTGAAACAACGGAAAATTGTTCAATGTGATGAAAAAAAAAGCCAGGGAAAAACATCCCCAATAAAACGTAATCATGATAATACCAATGAATTAAGAGATCAATTAACAGATAAAATAAACAAAATGCCAGCAAAATACACAAGGAACTGATTATCAATGCTTATTCCGCCACAGGAGAGATTTGCTCCTTCCATGAAATTCTGAGACTTTGTAGATCCTTACTTGGGGTTGGAGAGTAATTTGCTTACTGATTTACTCAGTGCTGACAGTCACATTTAACAAACACATGTAGGACTTCCTGGGCAGTGAGCTATCACAAGCATTTATCCAACTATCCTTCAACTGGCACACACAATTCCTAATTCAAACCTCACACTCAAAAACATGCAACTTTTTCTGACACAAAGATGCAGGATAATCTTATTTCTATTGACCAGACACCTTATCCTTGGCAAAGACAAATTTCAGCAAATTTTAAATTCAAGTAGTAATCAATTAAAATATAATATCTACCTGAAAATATGTTTATTGTTCAATATTAAAGTTGAAATATTTGTGGGCCAGCCCGGTGGCACAGCGGTTAAGTTTGTATGTTCCGCTTCTTTGCGGCCCGGGGTTCGCCAGGTGCGGACATGGCACCGCTTGGCACGCCACACTGTGGTAGGCATCGCACGTATAAAGTAGAGGAAGATGGGCATGATGTTAGCTCAGGGCCAGGCTTCCTCAGCAAAAAGAGGAGGACTGGCAGGAGTTGGCTCTGGGCTAATCTTCCTCAAAAAAAAAAAAAGTTGAAATATTTGAAAATCATAAAAAGCATTAACAACAGGCAAAAAAGTAGCAAATTAAGGCACAGGTCATTTATCAGACTATGAGGCTAAAATAAGCATCAGGTAAAGGTAAATAATAAAAAGTTGACAAAGATTTTAACCACCAAAAGCTTCAAAACCATTAGTCAGGTTTTTATCTAGCATATTAAAGAAAACCTAAGAATGTCTTATAGTATAGCACAACTATCTGCCAAAGACAAGAACCTCTATGAACCACAGCAGTTCCACCAATGTCAGCCGTTTTGATTTACGTAGTCATTATACAGCTCTGTTTTAATATGGCAGTTGGCCGGGCTCTCTGTTGTGTTTCTATATTTTCTACGATGCACTATTACAGATACTTTATTATAAGCATTTGTTTATTTCTCTATCTCTTCTGTTAGTCTGTAAACTCCTAGAGATAACAGACTTTACATTCCTAATAACAGACACAAACTTTAGCCCTAAATGATTATTCAGTTTGTTTGTTAAATTAATAATGTTTCATAAACAGGATGATCTTAGGTTTAGTGCCTACTATATACATTTTATCTTCATAGACTTATGAAGTTACGAGTTCAAATATTCATTATAAGCTAGTATCAAAAAAGAAAGGTACAGTGTCTTCAAAAACTAAACACCACATTCTTTGGAAGTCTACAAGCTTAATATCATCTTGAATTCTAAAAAAGCATGTGTAGCTAGCTCTATTAAGTGTTACATTTATATGAGAGCTCAGCAGATAGATTTTTTTAAAAAATTTAGATCCTCCAGGATTTTCTTAGTCCATGTGTTTAGTATTGTTTCCAATCACTCAGCAGTTAGTTGTACTGGCTCCCACTGTTTTGCATCTCTTGAAGTAAATCGAGCATCTGCCTGCAGACAACATCGTCTAAGAGGTACTTTATAAGAATTAATTCCTATGAAAACCTAGAAAAATTAAAAGTACTAACAAAAAACTTTGCAGATTCTTTCTAACACAGATGTCTGTTTTTGTTTTTTGTTTTGGTTTTAACGTGGGGCTTTATTTTGAGGATATATCTAAGCTAGCATAGATCTGGAATCAGTCATTCTTAAAAATAACAAAAACAAGTAAACAAAACACAGCTAGTTTAAACCATTATTAACAAAACCCATTAACTTGTATTAAGTCAGTAAAGTACTCACATCAGCTCTCACTAAAGAGCCTTTGGCTGAGCAATCAAAACTCAAAAGGGAAAGGACCTCTAACTAAAATACAGTTGTTTGTGGACATGTTAATTGAGCTGTCAGTGACTCAGGCATAAAATGTGAACAGTACTTAACAAATCCTTCCCCTTGAAATAGTATAGTACTGGAAAATTGAGTTTCTGCCAAGTTTTATTTTTTAGAGTAAGAGATACTGATACATCATTTCACATGTATGAACTATTACCAATTTAGAGACTGTGATTTTAATAAGCATTTTCACCCTAATCAAATGATCAAACTTAACATCACCAATAATGAGACAAACTGACTTCATGACTTTCTGATGTATTCTTGCCAAAAGTGTTTAATCCAAAACTAATCATGAGGAAATAATTAGATGAATCCAAATTGAGGAACATTCTGCAAAACTGGCCTAGAACCTAAAGATGTCAATACCCAAGAATACTCTCTTCCCCCTCCCCCAAAAAAGGTTGGGAAGCTATTCTAACTTAGAGGACACAAAAGAGACATAACAACTAAATGCCATGTGTGATCCTTGAGCAGGGACAGGTTAGCTATAAAGGATTTTATTGGACCATTTTGGAAAATTTAAATACGGACACTATATTACATAAAGTGTTATATCCATATTAAATTCTCGAGTGTGATAATTATGTTTATGTAGCAGTACTTGTTCTTGGGAAATACATGCTAAAGTATTTAGGGGGAAAAGTCATGAAATATTTAGGAAAGAAGAGTCATGACGTCTGCAATTTATTCTCAAATGCTCAGGGGGAAAAGATTTATATACAGAGATAAGGCAAATGAAGTAAAATGTATTCAACTGGTAAATTTAGACAAAAAGCATATGCGTAGTGGTGGTTCCCTAAAATTGGAAATTTTCAAAGTTTGAAAATTTTTCACAATTAAAAGTTGGAGGGAAAATAAATGAAAATTCTAGAACTGAAAAAGACAATGATTAAAATTAAGAACTTAACGGATTGGGTTCACAAGTAGTTTCGACAGAAGAGGGGAAAAAAATCAGTGAACTGAAAGATAAGTCAGAAAACATTATCCAGACTAAAGCACAGAGAGAAAAAAAGGTTAGAAAGTATGGCAACGAATGTATGAGTATATGAGACATGGTGAAAAGTTCTAATACATGGAACTGTAGCCCCAGGGAAGAGGAGAAAAAGATTGTAGCAGAACAGTATATGAAGATACAACAGCCATGAATTTCCCAAAACTTCCCCCAAAGCCATTAGATTCAAGAAGCAATATAATACCAAGAGTGATAAACAATACAAAGAAAACCACACTTAGGTTCATCATAGTAAAAATTGCTAAAAAGGAGGAGAAACTCTTAAGAACAGCAGAGTATTACCTTCAAAAGAGCAACTGAGCTTCCACTCTTGACAAAGTGGAAGAAGACAATTGAATAAAATCTTTAAAGAGCTGAAAGAAAATAGTGCCTAAATATAATAATGCCTACCCAAATTCTATAACCAGGAAAAATACTCTTCAAAAATGGAGGTGAAATAAAGACATTTCTGAACAATAAAAATCAAGAGAATTTATCATCAGCAGAATTGTACTAAAGTGAATAACAAAAGGAGAAAAAAAAATAATCCCAGAGAGAAGCAAGGAAATACAATAACAATGTAGATAAATGCAAAGGGTGAAAACATGGGTAAACTTCAATGGCTATATAAACAATAAAAATCATGACTTGTAGAGTTCAAAATATACAGAGAATCTAAAATCACTACAAGAACAGCACAAAGACAGAAGGGTAATAAATGGAGTTAAAGTGTTTCAAGGTCTTTACATTGTCCAGGAAGTGATAAAAGCAGTTATTTATATTAGACTTCTATAACTCAAAAATGCATGTTGTAACCTCTAGAAAATCACTAAAAGAATATATAACTAACAACTTAATAGGACAAAATGGAATAATAAAAAGTAATTAATCCTTGGGGCCAGCCCAGTAGTGTAGTGGTGAAGTCCAGCGTGCTCTGCTTCGGCAGCCCAGGTTCACAGGTTCGGATCCTGGGCATGGACCACTCATCAAGCCATGCTGTGGCAGCATCCCACATACAAAGTAGAGGAAGACTGGCACAGATATTAGCTCAGGGATAATGTTCCTCAAGCAAAAAAAAAAAATAAAAAGAGGGAGGCTCACAACAGATGTTAATTCAGAGTGAATCTTCCTCACCAAAAAATATAATACGAGAAAGTGTCATAGACCAGGTGGAACAACTAATAAAAAGATTTAAACTGAAATATGTTATTACACTATATGCAAATGGACTAAATACTCAGTTAAAAGAAAGCTTATCTCACTGTATCAAAACCGAAAGCATATGCCACTTACAAAAGATCATCTTAAATATAAGGATACAGAGAAGCTGAAAATTAAGGATGAAAGACATACCATGGAAACATTAACGGCAACATCAACAAAATGAACTGGATCCTTTGCCTCTGTACAGTCAACCAAATATCTTCTGAGTATCTACTGCAATAATAATAAAACTTATATGTCTCTTATTAAGGTCACCAGACTCCAAGATGGCCCCCATGATAGCCTCCTAGTATCCAACTTATGAAGTGTCTCCCAAACCTATATTAAATAGGGCTGACCTGTGTGGCCATTAGAATATTGTGAAAATGACAGAGTACGATTTCTAAAGAAATCATAACATTGTGGTTTCCACCTTGTTCTTGCAGGCATCACTTGCTCTGGGAAAAGCCAGATGGACACTCAACAGCCCTATGGAAAAGACCACATGGTGAAGAACTGAGGCCTCCTGCCAACATCTGGCATCAATTTGCCAGTGATGAGCATAAGGAGTCATCTTGAATGCAGATGCCCCAGCCCCAACAAAGCCTTCAGATGACTGCAGCCCTGACCAACGTGGTGACTGCAGCCTCATAAGAGACCCAGAGCCAGCAAGCCACTCCTAAACTCCTGCCCCATAGAAACAATGTGAGATAAAAACGCTTATTGTTGTTTTAAGCCGCTGTCTTCTGGGATAATACATTATGCAGCAATAGATAACAAATACATTTACTATGCGACAGGAACTAGCACTTTACTTTGATTAGTTCATTTTATCTGTAACAATCCAAAGAGGGAGATACTGTGTTATTATCATTTTACAGAAGAGAAAGGCAGACAAGAGTTCAGCAACCTGCTCAAGATCACAGGAGTGGAGCCAGCATTTGAACCACAGCAATCTTCCACCAGAATCTGTTTTTTTATCACTATACTATACTACTTTTCACATGCCAGGCATTGCTCCAGCTAGTGAAGAAACAAAGCCTACTTGGGGGAAACAGACTACAAACAAGTAAATTAATGCAAATCATGTCAGGGAGATAAGTGCTATGAATTAAAACAGAGCGGAGGTAAGGGGATAAGCATAATGGGAGGGAATAGGGGTACTAAGTACACAAGGTGGCCAAGTAAGATTACAAGAGACAACATTTGAGTTGATATCTGAACGAAATGAGAGAAGAGTCATATGGACAGTTATGTGGACATCTAGATGGTGTTTCAGGAAGATGGAAAGTAAGAGGAGAAGCCTAAGGCGAGAGTGCTCTTCGTACAGTCAAGGAAATTAAAGGCTGAAACTCAGAAAGCACGAAAAGCTGAGTCAGAGAGGAAGCCAGGCCAGACCACGCAGGGATTTGTACGCCAGGGTAAGAACTGTGTACTGGAGAGTTCTAAGCAGGGAAGTGAGACAACCAACTAATATTTTAAAGAGTTTTCAAGTCTCTGGAGAAGAGAATTTAAAAAGGCAATGGTGGGCACGGGAAATCATCAGGAGGCCATAGCAATGGGCCATCATAAGTCTAATCAAGGAGAAAGGGAAGTTAGCTTTGACTAGGGGGTGTGAGGTGGTGAAAAACTGTCAGACATGAGATATTCTGAAGTTAGCACCCACAGAATTTGCAGAGAAGTTAGATGTGGAATGTGAGGGAAAGCGAGGAGTCAAAGACAACTCCAAGTTTTGGCCTGAATAACTCAGCAAATGGAGCTGCCATTTACAATAGAGGGGAAACACTGGGAAGGAACAGCTTGGGTAGAAAGACGGGAATCAAGAGTGCTGTTTTAGACATGTGATAGGTTAGACGCCTTAATACAACCAGGCAGAGAGGGGAAGCAGGGAGTTTAAGAAGGGCTGAACCTGGAGATATAAATTTGGGAATCACGAAAGGAGTTCCAAGGTATTATGATTTTTTTATATCTTTTTAAAATTGTAGTAAAAAACACATAACATAAAATTTACCATTTTATCCATTTTTTTTTTTAAAGATTTTATTTTTTTCCTTTTTCTCCCCAAAGCCGCCTGGTACATAGTTGTATATTCTTCGTTGTGGGTCCTTACAGTTGTGGCATGTGGGACGCTGCCTCAGCGTGGCTTGATGAGCAGTGCCATGTCCGCGCCCAGGATTCGAACCAACCAAACACTGGGCCGCCTGCAGCGGAGCGCGCGAACCCAACCACTCGGCCACGGGGCCAGGCCCCATTTTATCCATTTTTAAGTGTACACTTCAGTAATGTTAAGTATATTCATACTGTTGTGAAACAGATCTCTAGAACATTTTCATCCCGTAAAAGTAAAACTCTATACCCATTAAACAACAGCTCCCCATTCCCCCCTCCCTCAGTCCCTGCAACCACCACTCTACTTTCTATTTCTATGAATTTGACTACTTTAGACAACTCACGTAAGTGGAATCATAAAGCATTTGTCTTTGTGACTGCCTTATTTCACTTAGCATAAGGTCCTCAAGGGTCATCCATGTTATAGCATGTGTCATAATTTCCTTCCTTTTTAAGGCTGAATAATATTCCATTGTATGTATACACCACACTTTGTTAATCCATTCATCTGCTGATGGACATTTGTGTTGCTTCCATCTCTTGGCTATTGTGAATAGTACTGCTATGAAAATAAGTGTGCAAAATCCCTTTGAGATCTTGCTTACAATTATTTCAGATATATACCCAGAAACGGGATTGTGAGATGATACAGTATGTTTAATTTTTAAAGAAACCACCATAACTGTTTTCCATAGCGGCTGCACCGTTTGACACTCCCACCAACAGTGCACAAGGGTTCCAATTTTCCCACATCCTCCCGAACACACTTATTTTTTTTTTATAGTAGCCATCCTAATAGGTGTGAAGTAGCTACTATATTAATTTTAACAATGTGTTCATATGTGAATGTGTGTGAACATGTGCTTGTATATGCACCAAACATTGTATAAAGAAACACAAGAACCTAGAAACAGTAGTTGCCTACTATAACAGGAACTGGGACAGGATGGGGGTAAAAGACAAACTTTTTTCTGTATCTCCTTCAGCATTTTGGAATTTAGCACCATATGTATGAATTGTCAATTAAATACAAAACAAAACTTTTAATCTTTCCAGATTTTTACTAGTTGCAATAAAATTCTTCTAATTTTCTCAGTGTCCCAACCACTTTTTCTTTCTCATTTGCTTCGTTAGCCTTTCTTCATTTTAATAAGTATTTTATAAAAGTGAAATTATATACAGAACAATCCTTCCCAATAGTCAATGAAGCATTGAATTTTCTAGACTAGCTCTAATGAAAAGCTTAAATTTAATAATGATCAGTTAAAATATTAGCCACAAATTAGCAAGAGAAATAAGTAATAAAACATTTGCTGCGATGAAACATCAGGATCAAAAATAAAGGTAGATCCTCTCAAGGAAAGAAGTTTGTCCTCTCTTTATCCTAACTTTACCATTTCTGCAGTAATCTACTCACAGAAAGAATGAATTCTTTTATTCAACAATAGGGGAATTTTTTAGTAAATCATGCCACAACCACTCAATGCAATATTATGCAGCCTTTAAAAATGTTTACAAAAATGTGCTACTAAAATGAAAAAAAAAATGATTATAATTTGAAACAGAATACAAAAATTTATATTTGGCAAGATCAAATATAAATATACAGACAATACAGAAAAAATAATAGAAAACAGGCTGAAATGTCAATAGGTATTATCTTTAAATAAAGTGTCTATAAAAGATATATTTTTTTAATTCCTACTTTTCTACACTTAAGTTTATTATAATATATTCTTTTCTTTAAAAATTGTAACGTTTATTTTTATCTGCAATAAATCTCATACATGAGTTTACCTTATTTTTGTTCAGTTAATCTAACTGAGTTACACATGCCTTGTGCTTATTAATGCAGTTAATTCCAGTTAAAATTTTTATAGAAACAAGAAAATTACAGTAGAAACCCTGGATTTCTGTTAACACATATTTACAACCCAATGAAGCCTATCTGTTCTCTTACCACTCAGCCCAGTTTCTTCTATTTCTAAATTTTCACTGTATTTTGTTAATATATTATATCTTACTGTTCTGCATATAGTTTACTTTCATTCATTTCTTTGTGGACAACTTCTTACTTCCCTTGAATTCTTAGAGATCAAGGATTATCTTCACATTTCCTAGAGTACCCAGCACAATTTCACATATTTAATAGATAGTTAATATCTGTTAAATTATTGAAAGCCATGGAACTTTAGAGTTAGAAGAAAACTTGACAAGAAACCTTCCCCTAAAACCACATCTCAAGACTTTGGAGACCCCCTGTTCTTATCTTTACAAGAAAGCATGTAAATTATAAGAAAACATCAACAGTACACAGAGTTTACGACTCCACCTCATTTACAGATAGTTTTGATGCCCAAAACTATGTAGAAAATACACAGCTTGTCTGTCTGGCTTAGAACTGCACTCTAGAGCATTCATTTAGAATTTGCTACCGTTTCCATATGATAAATCTTTAACTCTCAAAGTGATTTTCATATTTTCAAAGTAATAAATGGCCCTTCAAAATCATTTACTATTTCAGAATCTGAAAATCGGGGAAATTTGGACAGAAACTATACGATACATAATAGTATTTTATCACTGTTAAACTTGCAGGGTGAGATACATGCTGAAACATCAAGAAGTGAAATGTCTACAACCAACACTCAAATGATTCAAGGAGAAAAAAATCTGTATTGATATAGACACACACACACACACACACACACATATATCCACTTACACTAGAGAAAGAGAGAGCATATGCACAAATGCAGAAAATATTAATTATCAGTGAATATAACTGAAGGGTATACAGGTATTTGTCTTACTATTCTTGCAACTATGTTGAGGTTTGATATTTTTCAAAACAAAAAGCTGGAGAAAAATAAATAAATACATTCAAATCCCACCCCCACAACAACATTCATTTTCATGCTTTTAGATCTTTTGCATATCCTTTGAATAACAGAGCTTTGAGGCACTGTACTTACTTTTATTTAATAATACAATAGAATTTATCTAAACATCCCTAAGAAGAAAGAGTATCAGAACTCAGTTACTAGGGATAGCTCTCATATGTAAATATCAGTACCAGCTTACTTTCATATCAAAATGGCATTCACATGTGTTGAAATATGAGGCACATTTAAATTTTCCAATAATCTTTTAAAAGGTAGGGAAAGTATAAGGAAAGGACCCTAGATATTCTTGTTTCTGATATTGACAAAGCAATTCAGAAAAGGCTTCACATCTATAACTATGCTGTCAACTCACAAATATATTTTCTTTCCCATCTAAATTCTAAGATTCAGTCAGAGAATAAGATCCCCAGTTACTGCTAAAGAATGGGTTTAATAATCTGAACCAAACATGAAACTCTCAAACATCTTAACAATAAAGATAATTTTCAAAAGACAAGAGAGCTTTCATATTATGAAAAGGAAACGGAGACCTCAAAGGTTCAACATCATAATCACCATCACTGTCACCACCAATACTAAAGCCTTTCTCTCCTATCTCCTGAGTATCACAATTAAATAAATAGAAAATTGGAAGATTGTGACTCAGATAAACTTAGTTATATTCAGGTTTAGTCACTGTCACATAGATTAATTTTCTCTCTTGCCAAATTCTAAACTAAATTTCACGGGATTGCAATCATATTAAAACAGATGACAGGAAAAAAAAGAGAAATGAGAAAGAGTTTACCTAAATTATTAGTTATTGCTGAAAGTGAAAGTATGTTTTCTTTTCTATTTAGAAATACAGAAATATTAGAAATGCTGTAATAGGCAGAATAATGCCCCCTCAAAGATGCCCATGCCTTAACCACCTTCCTCCATCAACCTGGGAATATGCTACTTTACATGACAAAAGGGATTTTGAAGATATGATTAAAAGTATAAACCTTGAGATTTTGAGATTATCCTGGATTATCCCAAAAGGCCCAATCCAATCACATGAGTTCATAAAAGCAGGGAACTTTAACTTGCCAGGTCAGAGAGAAATGAAACTGAAGGAGGAGGAGAATTTCGAAGCCTGAACCTACTGTTGCTGGCTTTGAAAATGAAAGAAGAGGGCCACGAGCCAAGGAATGTGGGTGGCCTCTAGAAGCTAGCAACAGCCCTCAGCTGACACCAGCAAGAAAACAGGACCTCAGTCCCACGCCCTCAAGGAACTGAATTCTGCCAACACCTGAATAAGCCAGGAAATGAGTTTTCTCCTAGATTGTCCAGAAAGGAATGCAGCCCAATGACACTTTGATTTTAGTCCAGTGAGATGCACATCGGACTTGTGAACTACAATACTGAAAGATAATCAATTTGTGTTGTTTAAACCACTAAATTTGTGGTAATTTGTTACAGTAGCAACTGAAAACTGGAATACAAAATTAGGTTTATTGTACAGGTGATTAATTGGATTCTATGGAAAACACTGGGTTTAATCTGGAAAAGAATAACAGGAATAAGAGATTTGGGTTTAAATATATTATAAGATTGAGGAATTTGTCAATAACAATAACAAAATGTATGCCACCAGCTTCAGTTACACTAAATTAAAGAATTAAAGATCAAGATAGAAGCTTGCTTGTCTTTTTCAAAAACCTAAACCTAAAATATACAGCCCTCATCAGTTCAAAGCTCTAAGTTTTGAAAATTAATAAAAGGAAACCTCACTAAACGTAGGCAGGAGACCAGAATGGGGAGCTCTCACACAGTACCACTCAATATCAATTACAGAAAGAATTGTCAATTACAGACCCCAACAGAAGAACCGTCAATGGGAAAGAATCATCAATTAGAAGCCCCCGCAGAAAAGATGTACACTGCATCTCCTACAAGAAATCAACTACCCCAGCAACTCAGCCAATGAGAAACCATTACTCTCTCTTTCCACCAGTGGACTTTCGTTCAAAACAACCTCTCCCAACTTCTTCCCTTTAAAATAACGTTCCTCTCCTTTGCTTGATGGACTTGCTTATGGCTATAGCATGCCTGTCCTGAATTGCCTATCTCTGCTATTCCTGAATAAACCCATCTTGATGGTAAAACATCTTGATGGTTGTTTTATTCTCAAGGTCAACAGTTTTATAAAGTGATTTTAATTGCTAACATAATTGAATTTAACTGCTGTGAAGCTCACCCACTTGTTTCTTTCAGTGTGTAGTGTTAATTATTTTAGAATAACACTTCTACCTAAACAATTAAGATATACGGAAATACATTTAGATGATAACTACAAAGGCAGACCTAACCAGGCTTATAAGCTTTTGAAGATAAAATAAGCAGAGATCTTCTAAAAACTATCTATGAATCCTTGTGTATTTTTTGCTGGGAGGCACACTTCTAGAAAAGCAATATGCATTACTAAATAGAAAATTATTGAAGGAAACTAGAAAAATTAAAAACAAGCAAGCAATTAGAAAGAAAACTACCAGAATAGTAAAGAAATAAGATGTGTAGTATTACTTAAGCAATATGGGGTAGTGATAATACCAAACCAGGTATCAGTAGGTTAAGAGCCCACTTTCGAAAGATTCCAATTTTATTAAATAGTAACACACTGAGAATCAAGTCCCTTCTTCCTAGCTTTCTTGGGCCAGGTACTTCTGGCTATACTTCCAACTTCAAAGACAATGGCTAAACATATCCATGATTCTTAGGATGATAAAAGGTTTGCTACTGGTTCAAAAAATAATACCATGCAGTAGGGAGTGCGTCATTCTGCTTCTGTGTGCAAAGGATAGAGACAGAGGAAGTTGATGAGAGGAATAAAAATTCACCTATGAAAGCAATCTTTTCTAAATCCTCTTCATCAGCCCAGATCTTTTAATGATGCAATGCCCCAGGGCACAGTCTTTGAACCTATTCTCTTTATCTACACTCACTCCCTTAATTGTTTTAAACGCCATCTATAAACTGGCAGCTACCAAAATAATGTCTTCAGCCAAACCATTCACCCTGGACTCAAGGCTCACATATACAACTGCCTACTCTACATCTTCACTTGGATATAAACAGGTATCTTTAGATATTTTAAATAACCTAAAGTCCTGATCATCCCACTCAAAATTGTTCAATTTTCTTGTCTTTGTTAATGACAGTATCATCTTTCGAGTTGCTTGGGTTAAAAATCTTGATCTCTTCTTCTAATTAATCTCCTAGGCATGCGTGATGGTAACCACATGATCTTTGGGAGTCTTGACAAACCTTGAGTTCAAATTCCAGCTCTTCTGCGTACCTTCTGAATGACCCCACAGAAGACATTCAACCTCTCTGCATCTCAGTCGTGAGCAGTGAATGAGATAACACAGATAAAGCACCCAGCACAATGTCTAACGTACAGGAGGTGCTGAATAAATGGGAATTATTCATACGGCAGAGACTGATAATCTTCTAATACTCAAATACTCCAATTCTTCTCTTTCTTTTAAAAATATAACACCTACATTTCCTGGCTTCACATGGAGATAAATGTGTCCATACGACTAAGTTCTGGCCAATGGGATTGTGAGCATGAAATGCTGTATGTAACTTCCAGGTCATAGATTTTTTAAAAAGGTGCTTGCCTTCTGCTTCTTTTTTCCCTTGTTGCACAGACTAGAATGTGAACGTGGTGATGGTGATTCAGATGCATCTTTGCAGACAAGAGCAACACCTTAGGGGATGGTGGAACAAGCTAAAAAGATCAAGGTCCCTGGATGGCAATATGGAAAAGAGCTGCCCAACTCTCAGAACTGCCTGCAAGCAAGAGAAATAAACCTATTTTCTGCATGCAAAACGATAAGGCCTACAAGTAAATTCATTTCACTACCAAGAATCTATCTGAATCTTTTGACAGCATATTTTTCAAGCTAAGTTTTCCAGAATACCCTTACAAATGTATGAATTCTCAAAAGGTATGTTACTGCTGAAATGAATCATGTGAACAGAAAAAAAAATAATAAAACCCAGCATATATGGGAATTTGTGGCAGCACATTAAAAATAAAAAGAATGTATCTTTTCCCTTGAAAATTATACCCTGCTGCTTCATGACTATTCATTTGATAAGATTTATTCAGAATAATAGTATACTGAATTTTCAATTAGATATGAAATAAAACTTCCATTGGGAAATGTTAATAGAAAGCTGAGGGGAAATAAACTTATATTCTTGCCTTTTTGCTTTCCCCCAAAAGTAAAGTAATATAAGTCTGTCATCAAGCAGAAATTTCCCCTATTAACACAAGAGGGAAGTTGATACTTGGGACCAGTATATAAGCCACCATTTCGTTTTCTTGTTTTCCCAGAAGCCAAACGACAATTTTCACTTAAACCCCACCAGTGACAATACTTGCTTTATACTTTTCTGTAAGCTGAAAAAAAGTCACTAAAAACATAAATATAAGAGCTCATATTGAATGGACAAAAACAAAGACTTTGATGGCTGAACTTTAATAAATCTTAAAGTGATTAAAAGCAGATCACAAGTCCTAAGTAAATTTTCTTCATTTCAGGAAAGCAAAGGAGTCTGAAGACCAAAAGTCCAATGTTGCCCAGGATTCATTCATAAAAATCCTTTCATACCTTGAGAGAAATTAGATTATCATGGGTGACCACAGTTATCTTACTTTACATATCCTTAGCATATGGTGAAAAGAACAAACTATGAAGCCAGGCTGCCTGAATTCAAGCCATGCATGGGTTCACCAGTTAATATTTTTGTGTGTTAGAGCAAATTACTTAATTTCTCTGCCTCAGTTTCCTGTAAATGGGAATTATTAACAGACTCTGGCTCACAGATGCTGTTACGAAGACTTAATGATTCAATTATAGAAAGTACTCGGAACTAGTGCTACTACCGTTGCCTTCCCAGGTCTCTGAAGTTTTTTCCCTCTATGTGCAGGTGTGTGTGTTTATTTACGTACCAACCATATATCAAAAAAAGACCTGTAAAGTCACTTGCTTTAATTTACTCTAAGGTTTCAATTTTTCAAAAGTCTTGCCGTTACAATTTCTAGAGATTATATTTCATTCATTCAGCAACTGGTTATTAAGCATCTACTATACAGAAAGTGTGGTAATAGTTGTGATAAAAATGAAAATATAAGGTTCTTGCCTACAAAGAGCTCATTGTCAGGGCAGCACTGTCCAACAGAAGTATAATGTGAGCCACAAATGTGACCCAAATGTAGAACTTGAAACTTTCTGGTGGCTACTTTAAAAAAAAGTAAAATGAAACAGGTGTAATTATTTTAAACAACACATTTTATTGAACCCAACACATTTAAAATATATCATTTCAATAGATAATCAATGTTAAAAATCATTAATGGCAAATTTACAGTCTTCTTTTTCTTTTGGTACTAAGTCTTCAAAATTCAGAGTGTATTTTACACTTACAGCGCATCCCAATTCAGATGCTAACCTTTTATTGGAAATCCTGATCTTGACCCATGTCTTCCCTTATTCATCCTATTGGCACACTATAAAAGCTGTGAACTGTGCTGCCCAACAGAGTAGCTACTAGCGACATATGGCTATTTACATTCAATTTATATTAAATGAAATTTAAAATTTAGTTCTTCAGTTGCAGTAGCCACATTTTAAGCATCCAATAGTCACTTGTGGCTAGTAGCTAGTGCATTGGACACTGCAGGTCTAGAGAGAAGACAAATGTGCAGTAACTACATTTCAATCATTTCTATAGTGGAAGTATCTGCAAAGTGCAAAAACATTTAAGAAGTAGTACCGAAGTGTGCCCAAGGGAAACACATTACAGAGGAGTTGAACTGTCAGCAGAAATGTAAAGAATACGTAAGAATTTGCTAGACAGACAAGCTGGGAAACAGTATTATAGGTAAAAGGAACAACACCAGGAGCTTCAGAGGGCTTGTTTATTAGGAAAACAATAAATATCTCAAGATTACTTATGACATGAAACTGGCCAGGTCTTGGGCAGGGACCAAATCCTGAAGGGTTTTACAGCCCATGATATAACATTGCAGGATACTAGAAATTTGCTGGAGGACGCCTTTCTCCCTAAACTTGTGGCAAAATTAAGGGAGAAAGAAGTTAGTGTTGAAATGAGAGGAAGAAGAGGAGAATCAAAGAAGCTACATCTTCAGTCCAAGGGGCTAAATAAATGTTAAATTATAAACTTTATGAGCATAAATATGTAAAATAATAGTTTAGCAAACATTACCTCAAATAAGTTTAAGTGACCATTTTATCATTAACACCAAAGAACTTTTAAATAGCTTTAAGAAATTTTGAGATCTCATTTGGAGAGTTTTAGAAACTAGATTTGGAAATTAGTGTGAAGGGACTTTTGACAATAATGCTAAATAATTTCTGCATCCAACAGTCTCATTTAGTGGAAGCCAACCATGAAAATTTCAAGAGCCAAAAGACGTCTCTATTGTTTAACTGCCATTAAGTTCCCGGAATATCACTTAGAATTGTTCCAGAAAGTCCTATTATCTAAGCAGGCTTACAATATTGGACTATCACATATAACACAAAGGATTAAGATTTTACTATGAAATAAGTAAAATAAAGAATAAAGATGAAAAGTTATAAAGAAGATATTTTGATTCCCCTAAATCATAAAATAATGAAGTTGGCACAACTACATATTCCAAACAATTAAATATTTTTTTAAGTCATGGTCCAAATCTAAAGCAGATAGATAAGAAAACTTCTGAAGTGATCAGAGTCAACTTCACTGGATAAACCCTTACATTCTCTGGAGAAACATTATTTTTTAAGGAAACAGAATAGTATCTAAAATAGTATTTTAAGTACAAGTTCTGACTGCTCCAGACTGGCCCATTCAATAGATATTTAGTAAATCAGTTTCTACAGTAAAGGTTTTCAAGACTTTTCTTCCATTTTAATTATTTATAACTCAAAACATAAAAATATCTTTCAGAACATTTGTTCATAATCCTAAGCAACATTCATATAAGAAAAGGAGAGCTAAACTCAAATTTTAGACCATTCTAAATTAAATGCTATTTATATTATCATTTAGGTAGCAATTATTAGAGTTTATGTGTTTATTATTATTATTGAATTATTATTAAACACATATTACTAAGGGAAGGAAGCCAATCTGAAAAGGCTACATACTGCATGATTCCAACTATATGACATTCTGGAAAAGGTAAAACTATAGAGACAGTAAAAAGATCAATGGTGGCCAGGGCTTATGGGAGAGGGAGGGATGAACAAAGCACGGAGTATTTTTAGGGCAATGAAAATACTCTGTATGATACTATAATGGTAGATACATGTCATTATACATTTGTCCAAACTCACAGAAGGTACACCACCAAGAGTGAATCCTAATGTAAACTATGGCCTTTGGGTGATAATGATGTGTCAGTGTAGGTTCATCAATTGTAACAAACGTACCAATCTGGTGCAGAATGTTGAAGGCGGGGGTTGGGGGGGGGCTATGCACGTGTGGTGGCAGAGGGTACGTGTGTGAGCTCTGTACCTTCTCAATTTTGCTATGAACCTAAAACTACTCTAAAGAAAAAAAAGCATTTTTTAAAAATTGAGTTTGCTATGTTTAAATTCCTATTAAAATTTCTAATAAAGCTTTTTCAATATTCCTATATATTTACTTCTATAAATTCTTTGTAAAAAAACTGGAAAATATAAAAACTGAAAGTAAAAAGGGTGCAATGGATTAAGATGGTAAATTATGATGACTATTTTCCTTGATATACTGAGGGTTAATATGGCCCAAACAGAGAAGCGTTCTCAACTCATACCTCCACACCCAACCTCAAGACTTGCCCAATTCAACAAATAGCATCACTATGCACTTAATTACTGAGACCAAAAAATTAGGGTCATTCTTGACTCTTTTTTTTTCATACCATTCCAATCTATCTGTCAAGTTCTACTAGCTTTACCACCAAAATATACCCTCAATCTCCATGGCCACCACCTTGATCTCAGCCACCACCATCTTTCCCCATGACTACAGCAGCAGTGTCCTACCCAGTCTTCCTGCTTCCATTTTTGCTTTCCTCTTGCCTATCCTCCACACAGATTATAAACTTCTCACTTGGAAAAACCTTCTAAAGGTTTTCCATCACATTTTTAAAAATCTAAACTCTTTCCTGTCGCCTACAAGTCTCTATGTGACCTGGCCCCTGGCAACTTCTCCAACCTTATCTCTTATTACTCTTCCCCCTTGGCTCACTGTCCTTCAGTCACACTGGCCTCCTTTCTGTCCCTCAACATATGGAATTTACTGTCACCTTATAGTTCTTTCCCCTGGGAATGCTCTTAAAGCAGTATCTCTCATGGTTTTCTCCTCTTCTTCCTTCAGGTCTCAATCCAATGTTGCTTTTTCAGTGAAGGATTCTCTGATTCTAGTTAAACAGCTCTTGCCATACTCCATGCCTTCACAATCAACTAATACCTATTTTATCTTCTCCATATTTATCAATATTATCTTACTGATAATTAAACATATCTTATTTATGCACATGTTTATTATCTGTCTACCCACCCTCCTGCAATCTTCTTAAGGGTAGAAACTATCTTCTTCATCACTGCATTCCTACCACCAAGAACAGGGCCTAACACTTAATAGGTACTCAATAAATACTGGTCATTTAATCAACAAAAGAGAATCAATGAAAGTTACCATACACTCCTGGCTGAGGACAAGGTGAGAAGTGTACGGGTCAGCACATGACCCCCACTCCCACATTTACTCCATATTCCTTACTAGTAAGGAATAGAAATGTCTGTATGTCAATTCATTATGGTCATATAGTCTCAGATTCAAATAGACTATCAGTATTAATATGTTTAATCTGTATGAGTCAAATAGGAAACTGCAGATGTGTAAAAAAAAAGGAGAGAGAATGACATCTCTGCCCTCCTCCAAATTCCTTTCCCCTGTTTACAAATATCAAGTAAATGAAAAGCTACCAAATACTGATCTCTCTCAACAATCACGTTGGTTTAGTTCCATTGAAAAGAAGAAATATGGCTCAGAATAATGTAGGGGCTAGGAAGGCTCTTCTCCCTCCCCCAACTCACGACTGCACACTCCCAAGCTGACTTTCAGCAAACACAACCCAATAAGTACAAAAAGGCTTGGGAAGCCTTTGGATAAATCAGCACAAAAGCATCTGCACTACCAGAGAAACCACCTAGAGAATGTGCTTACTGATGGTGAATGATGATATTGCTATTATTATCATTTTAAGTTTCAATACAATAGCTGTGACAAATATCTAGGTATTTTTAACAAAACTATGTTAGTGTACTAAAAATATTCAAGACATCTCTTCTTTTGAACGCTTGATGGAAAAGCAACGTAAAACAATAATCTTGTGAAGCATATTCTTACAAAGTAATGCATTAATCAAAACCCATCAATGACATCAGCATTTTAAGCTTCCCAAAATTAGTGAAACAAGAACTGATATAAGCAGATAGAAACTAGTTACATCCTTAAAAGCAAGCACAGGTTGGGGCTGGCCCTGCGGCTTAGTGGTTAAGTTTGTCACAGTTCACTTTGGCAGCCCAGGTTTAGTTCCCAGATGTGGACCTACTCCACTCATTGGTGGCCATGCTATGGCAGCGACCCACATACAAAATAGAGGAAGACTGGCACAGATTCTCAGGGAGACTCTTCCTCAGCCAAAAAAAAAAAAGCAAGCACAGGTAAAACTTATAACATCTGTAATCCAACTATCAATTCTGCCTTGAAATTTAAAACCATAAAAAGAACTGTATTTTAGATAATGAAAATAATTTACTATCTTTTGTTTTACTTCTCACTTTTCAGTAAAAGTGTACTTTCTTTTAAATACACTTTTCTTTTTAAGACAGGGTCCAAAGGAATAGGAGCTGTGTCCTCTGCATCTTTTTTTCTTTTATGCCTTTAAAAAATTTTAAATCCATCTACACACAGGACAAAGCCATTGCTATCTTTAAAATGTAATATATCAAATTCTACCTCCTCTCCTGACTTACATTCATAATTTGAAATCAATTTCTGGGGCATAACCTCCATTAAATTCCTCAATTAGTGGACAAAAGAAAGATATGTCCAGATTTCCACTCAGACTACATTCTGGCCATTTTTAGTCATTTGAAACTGCTTTTTCCCTCCCAAACTAGCTGCTGGGACAAACTCTGGAACCCTGAATTGCCACCCTTTTCCTAGTATTAACTTCGTCCTTGCCAAACTCTAGATTCTGAGCTATAGGGATTTTTAGAAAGGAGTAAGGATTGAAGGAAATAAAGGCATTAATAATTCTATCTACAGACAGAAACAAAAGGAGAGTTTCTCAGCATCCTGAAACCACAAGGGTCAGGTTAAAAGGGTCACAGACTTTGAAAACAAAAAGGAACTTTAAGGATCACTCAGTTTACCTACCTCCTTTTACAAACAAGAAAACAGGAAGTACTACATATCAAATTAATTCCCTAATTTATCAATTCCTTAAAATTCCATATTTTATTAGATGAAAATATCTACTGGACAATGCAAAGAACAGAATCTTTACAATAACTTGTTTCAGAAGCTTACCCCAGTCTTCATCTATTCAGCAAGCGTTATTTTGAGCTTGATTTACACATAGTACAGGTGAAAGCATCTCATTCATTCCACAAACATACATTGAGCACCTCCTCGTGCACATAGCAGGGGTGGGAGGAGAAACAAAATTCCCTGCCCTCCCTGAGTTTACACACTAGAGAGGGGAAAGAGAGAGACAATAAACCAAAGAAATACACATGAAGTAAAACACTGTGTGAGCAGGTAGTAAGTGCTATGAAGAAAAATACGAAAGGAAAGGGAAATATGGAGTAGGATCGGGGCTGACAGTGACTTAAATACAGTAATCAGGGAACTCCCTGAGAAGGAAATATGTAAGTAAAGATGTGAAGGAGGTAAGGGAATAAGCCATGTAGACATCTGGAGGAAAAATATTACAGGGAAGTCAATAGCAAGGTCAAAGGTCCTGAAGTAGGGTATGCCTGGAATGCTCAAGGAAAGGCAAGAAAGTAATGCAGTTGGAATGCATGAGGCAGGGAGCAGCAGGAGATGACGTCAGAGAGGTATTAGGAAGACAAATCTTCTCAGTTCCTGTAGACCATGGAAGGACTCTGGTAAGATGGACTCACTCTAAGTAAGATTGACATCATGCAAGGTATTGAGCAGGAGGGTCATGTGATCTGACCTACATTCTAACATGATGACTCTAGCTACAGATAAACTGAAGGCAGGTGTAGTATCTCAAGATCAGTTAAAAGTCTAGAACAATTATCCAAACAAAAGATCGTGGTGGATACTTTCTAAAAGTATAGCCAACAGGACATGCTGACAAACTGGATGTAGTAGATAGAGAAACATACAAACACACACATCCATACAATACATTAGAATACACACATGCAATACAAAAATACATACATAATAAACTGCATCCATTTAAAGTGTACAATTCAAAGAGTTTTGACAGATGTATACACCTATGAAACTACTCTCACAAACAAGATACGGATCATTTCCTTCACCCCCCAAAAATTTCCAGCACTTCTTTTCAGTCCCCAGGCAAGCAATAATCTGCTGCTGTCACTATAGATTAATTTAAAAACTGCAAACTAGTTTTATAAATGGAATCCTACAGCATAAAGCAGAGAATCAGAGAATTGATTGATGTGGAAAATCCACATTTGGTGTCAGAAGTGTTGTGAGCAAAAAACAGACCTTAGTAGTAGGGGCTAATGTGGATAAAGCTCATATGAACATTTGTGGGCCAGTCTTGGAGTGAACATATGATTTCATTTTTCTTGGGTAAATACCTAGGAAGGGAATGGCTGGATTGTATTGCTGGGTGTATGTTTAACTTTTTAAAAGAAACTGCTGAACAGTTTTCCAAAGCAGTTGTAACATTTTATACTTCTGCCAGAGTTCATGAAGAGTTCTACATCCTTGTCAACACTTGGTATTGTCAGGTTTTTTAAACTAGCCATTCTAATGGGTGTATGGAGGTAGTACCTCATTGCGGTTTTTATACGCATTTTCCTGATGATAAAACATACAGATCATCATTTCATGTGCTTACTGGTCATTTATATATCTTTTGTTTTTGAAGCTAATGGCCTCATTAAGTTTATTTTTAAAAGCATATATTAATCTCTTAAATACAATGAAATCCTGTTTCTGGGCTTACTCAGATGTGTTTGTCTATTCTTTAGTATTATACTGTTTAAATTACTGTTTTACAAAACATGGTATTTGATAATGCTATTTTTTCCTACTTACCATTCACTGAAAATTTTGTCTTTTGTTTTTATCATTCATTTTATTCTTCCAAATAAACAAATTTTCTGATCAAATTTCAAAGGAAATATTTTGAGATTATGGCAAAGTGAATATTAACCAACTTTGGAAGAACTCACATCTTTATTATGCCATCCCATTCAGAATCATAGTATGACTTTCCATTTAGATTTTCTTTTATATCTTTCCATAGAATTTTATAATTTTCTCCACTTATTTTTTTCATTAAGGTGTTCCTTGTTATAGCAAATGGAGCATTTTTCCACTACATTATCTAATTTATTATGTTATAGAAAAGTTACTAACTTTATCTTTTATCTAACTTCAACTTTCATATTAATTTATACCTATTCTTATTAATTCTAATAGTTTTTCATTTTTCTTTGGTTTCTAGGTATAACCATCCTGACAGCAAACAATGGGAACTGTATCTTATTTCCATAAGTCCTAATTCTAATTTTTTATGCTTTATTGCATTCCCCAGAACTTTGCAAAAAAAAAAAAAAAAAAACAAGAAGAAAAAAGGTTAACTGATGGTGGTATTAGTGAACCTTTGTTTTATTCTATTTTCACAGAAATCTCCAGCATTTCATCATATAGCATGATATTCTTTTTTTTTTTTAACTAAAGTAGTCTTCATGCTATTAAAGGCACTGGAGTTCCAATGGTGTGCAAAACAGCCATTAATCTACCCCCAAAGAGAGTATGGTCTAGTTGAGGGCAAAAAGACACAAACAATCAGAAATCGTTGTTAACAGTGCTAAGTACGAAGAAAAAGTAGAGGGAACTATGAGAACATAGGGCATAGGGACCCAAACCTAGTCTGTGAAGATTAAGGGACAGTTTCCCCACAGACATGAAATTTTGAGTTGAAACCTAAAGACAAATAGAAATCAACTGTTCAAAACAAGGGTAACAGCATTCCAGGCAAAATAAACAGGATGTGCAAAGGCCCTGACATGAAAGAGGACAATGTTTGTTAGATGAATGGAAAGATCGGCATGCCTAGAGTGCAGGAACCAAAGGAATGAGGGCCCAGGGCTGGAGAAGCAGGCAGAGGTCAGGTCACATAGGATTCCAAGGCAAGTTGAATGCTTTTATCTTTGTCTTGAGAATGAGGGGGAGCTATTTAAGGGAATTTCAGAGGAGTGATATAATCATGTTGTTCTTCTTCTCTAGTCGATTTTTATATTTGCTTGGAAATTTTACATTTCATCAAGATTTCCAAATATATTACTACAAAACCCTGCAGAGCAGTTTCTTACAATTTTTAAAATCTCTTCCCAATTTATAATATTTCTTTTAGTTTTTAAAACCATTTCCCTCTTTCTTTTTTTTCTCGATTAGATTTCCTACCAAATCCTGTATTTTATTAAGGTTTTTCAAAAAGTCCATTCTGGCTAAGGGCTGGGGGATGAGGGAAATGCGGGGGATGTTGGTCAAAGGTTACAAAGCTTCAGTTACGAAGGATGAATAAGTTCTGGAGATCTAACATATAGCACTAGTGACTATAGTTAATACTACTAAATTGTATCCTAGAAATTTGCTAAGAGTAAATCTTAAATGTTTTCACCACACACACACACAAAATGATAACCATGTGAGGTGATGGATATGTTAATTAGCTTGATTGTGGTGATCATTTCACAATGTATACATATATCAAAACATCACATTGTATACTATAAGTATATACAATTTTTGCCAATTATGCCTCAATAAAGCTGGGGAAAAAATGTCTAATGTCCATTTTCATATTTACCCTATTATATTTCTATTCTGTAACTTACCAATTTCTGTATCTTTTTTTTTTTTTTGAGGAAGATTAGCCCTGGAGCTAACATGTGCTGCCAATCCTCCTCTTTTTGCTGAGGAAGACTGGCCCTCAGCTAACATCTGTGACCATCGTCTTCTACTTTATATGTGGGATGCCTACCACACCATGGCTTGCCAAGTGGTGCCATGTCCGCACCTGGGATCCAAACCAGCCAACTCTGGGCAGCCAAAGCAGAACATGGGCTCTTAACCGCTGCGCCACCAGGCTGGCCCCCTGTATCATTTTTATTATTTCCTTTTTTCCAGCTTTTTATTTCTGCCTTGACCTAGTGTTTATCTTTTAATGAACAAGACATAGAGCCCAGGAAGAACTATGACAACTATTCTAGATCACACATTAATTCTTCAATTCTCCTACTTCTTGTTTATTTCTGTACGTAACTGCCAATATTGCATATCTCAGGGTCATCTCTCAAGGCACATTTTCAACAACTCATTATTTTTTTTCAGGGATGATAAGGATGATGGGTGGCTATTATTTACTGAACACTTGCTATATACCAGGCACTATTCTAAGAACTTTACATGAATTTATTTATTTAATCCCCTTAGAAATTCTGTGTTGAGACACTAATTCCTATTTTATAATGAGGTAACTGAGACAAGAAAAGTTAGATAACTTGCACATAGTGACACAGCTACTAAGTGAAATAAAAATGTGTGGGTTGGACACATTTGTTAGTCTGACTCCAGAAGCTAAGCTATGTTGCCTCTGGGCCAAAGGTAGTTACCTTTCCTTCTCTTCAGGAACTGAATCAGACTAATGTCTGGGCTGAGCTTCCCCCACAAGGAGACCCTGACACCTAATCTAATACAAGCAAAATACTTCCCCCCAACAATAATTATTAACCAAATGTGGTTTTCTTAAAGTGCTGTTATTAATTCATAATTCTATTTGGATTTTGCATAAATGGTTTGCATAATTTCTGTCCTTACTAATTTACTGACATACTGCTATCCTAACAGAAGATCAATTTTGGTAATTCTTCCAGATACGTAGAAGAAAAGTATACCCTGTTTTATGAGCACATTTGCTATAGAGAATAAGTCAAAATTATTATTTTCCATACATCATTTCTTTCTTATCTGCTTGCTCTATCAGGGACATAGAGCAGTACGCTAATACTTCCCGCAGGAGGAAGCTGCAGAGAGGTTAAGTACACAAGCTTGGAAATCAGACTGTCTGTTGCTCTCCTCTCATACTAACATGTGTATATTTAGCTCCTTAACAACTCACCCCACCAAAGATTACTGTTAAAGCTCTTACAATAAGGGCCTATCATAGCTAAGTGTCCCTAAAGAAGAATACAAGTATCAGCTAAACCAAACACAGAAGAAACTCCCCAAATGGGCTGGTCTCCACTGTACTTATGGGGTAGCTCTGCATTTCCTCTTTAAATCACAAAGTTGCCCAGAGCAAGCTAAACGCTTGAGTCAAACGGTCTATTCCGTTAGCAGTATGCTGTCACCTTGTGTTTTCCCAAGTTAAAATATATGCTTGTGTTCATTCATCCCTTTCATGCCAGACTGTGATTACATAATTTAATATTTATTAGATATTGTGAAATGTGAGTACAAAAAAGTGTGTTTCTATGAAAACTAAGTAAATGTTTTGGGAAAACACTGCAATCTTTCAAAAGGTAAATCTCTAAAAATTAGAAAAGAGAAACTGTTATGAAAATGTAAAAATCAAGTCAGATTCCATAGTCAATTTGCTTTGCAAATGTCTACGTTCTTAAGTTCTACTTTTACGGAAACTGGAATTGGAAACAGTACACAAGCATGATAGGTTATTTATGCAAGAAAGAGGATAGCAGTCTCTAGTCAGGGGGCCCAAACTCAATGAAAAGGGCTGGACTTCACATCAAAAGACTTTAAATTAATGTATAATATATACTTTAAATTAAAAACAAAATGTTTATAGAATGCACATATTAATTTTTGTAATTCTCTACCTTAACTAGTATTTTTGATTAATCAGTCAACTGTTGGCTCCACTCATATCCTACATGTATAGGAGAAGAGCAAGTAATATTCAGGCAAGCCTAGGCTGGTTTGCCTTCCCATAAGAAATCTGTAATTTATACCTGTATTTATGCTTAGGTACTTACAATTTATAACATACAATTGCCTACTTATAAAGCGCCAACCGTGTGTACAAGGTAGAATATATCTGTATCAATTTGCCAACTACCTATCACTTCTACCATCACTTGCTTAATAATGAATAATCAAAGTAAGAATTCCTGCCATATTACTTTCGGAGTACTGAGGAAGAAAACCTCTTCGCGTCCTTGAGTAGAATTTCTTAACTAAACCTTTTCAATCTTGGGTTTTCTTTTGTCCTATTTTCCTTGTTTCTCCCTTATCTTACTAAATTTTGGTCTGTGCCATTTTGCTGAATAGACACATCACCCTAGATGTTGTTTAAGCCTACTCAAATCAACAGAGGAAAAAAAAAACACAACACAACTATTGTGTTTGTGACTCTTCTTTTGTCACTACAAAATATTAAAGCAGCTGCTTCTAAGGGACTGTCCTGAATCCTAAGTCACTGCAAAAGACTTTGGTGTACTCTTAAAGACTAAAGAAAAAAGAAAACACCTTTATTGTCAGTACAACCTCACATTATTGCATTTCCATCATAACTTTCCTTAATAGTATATAAAAAGAGGTCAAATAATTAAAAACAAAATTTTCAGGGAACAATGAGATTTCACTGTGTGTTTATGTGTATGTACAGAAACTAATCCAATAGAATTAACACTTCAGTACTTGGCTAAACCTGACGTCCTAATGGAACAGTTACAGAGAGATCTTTCAGAGATGTCATCAATATTCAGAAGAGATTTCAGATTAAAATTTTGCATTGAGGCAGTCAATTGTCTCAAAACTCCAAAAAATGAATTAATGCCAAATTACTTCACTGCACCTTAATTCCAAATAGAATACTCTATGGCTACATACTTCAACTTCCTAAAAATTACACTAGATCTTTCCAGATCTTTCCAAAAATGTTTCCATGGTAACTGTACTCCATTCACCCTCCTGTCTCTCTCATTCTTTCCCATTCCTGAAAGTGGAAGTTGGGAGAAGTAAACAAGGTCCTCTCTTTGCAGGAAAAAGAGGAATCAACAGTTTATACTTCTGCTCAGCAAAGAAAGACACTATGATCTCTCTCTCCTCTTTGTAAGCAAAGAATATCCCTCCAGAGCAAAAAGTAGTCATTTCACTATGTCTGTAATTGGCTTTTTCTTACAAAATGGAATACTTCAGAATCCTTGTTGACAGCTAAGGAAGTAATCATGAAGAAACATTTATTATCCATCCATCCTCATTTTTGCTTAACCAGTTGGGGGACTGGTGATGGGAGGTGGGTGGGCAAAGGGAAAAAAACTAATCTGTACAGACACACTGCCATCGCAATCTTAAGGTAAGGTTTATTTCTAGCACATGTTTATTTTCTCTGTAGAAAATGTACAAAAACGAAGAAGAAAATACTAGAGAATAAAAACCACCCACAATCCCATCATACAAAGGAAACTATTAATATTTGGGATTATTTTCTCCTGTTCATTCTATAATCCCCAGGGCAATATACCTGCCTGACCGTACTGCTCACCTCCACCTTGAAAAAACTTCCTTAATTGATGTCTTAGGTAATTTCTTTAGGAGGGACAAAATTGTCAAGTATAACATTCCCGCTGCAATTTTCACTATGATACTTTCCAGAACACTTGGTATCAAAAAGTGAGCCTTACAGAGCATCATAAATGAAAGGGTGATATACTTCATATGTGGACATTTTTTAAAATATATAATACTGTGTACAATTTTATTTTAAAGATTTAAAAATCTAGAGAAATTTGACTATTTTCTAGAGAAGTATAAATTACCAAAAATAATTCAAGAAGATGAAGAATATATGAAGAGACTCAAAGCCAGAGATTAGAAAAAATAGGCAACTACCTATATACCCTCAAAGTCATTTAGGACGAGAACATTTTCAGAGGTTAAAGCCTAAAATAACACATAATCCTTATAGGAAGTTTCCCAGCTCATTCTATAGACTGACATAATCCTGATAACAAAACTTAGTGAGAATAGCCTCCCCTAATGCAAACGCTAGACTAATTTCACTTATGCAGATACATTTAATTTCCATTTAAAAAATCAGCAAATTGAATGTACACATTAACTGAATTAATTGACAAAAAATAATAGATTTGCAGATAATTTACCTAGAATTTCCAGGTTATTCTGAATGGATATCCTTTCCAATTTTTTAGAAATTATAACCCAAAAATGTTACAATGATGAAAAAACATAGATCCAGCCCCAAAATCTTCTAGATGTAATTTATCTTGTTTTTTCTTTTTTTTTAAGATTGGCACCTGAGCTAACATCTGTTGCCAATCTTCCTTTCTTCTTCTTCTTCTCCCCAAAGCCCCCCAGTACATAGTTGTATATTCTAGTTGTGGGTCCTCCTGGTTGTGCTATGTGGGACACCCCCTCAGCATGGCCTGATGATCAGTGCCATGTACTGCCCAGGATCTGAATCGGTGAAACCCTGGCCTCTGAAGTGGAGCTCGAGAACTTAACCACTCAGCCATGGGCCAGCCTCTACCTTGTTTTTTCTTAACATTATACAGCTTAAGGATTGAAACCCACACACACACATATACATATACCCCAAATGTAATACAACACTTACAAAGGATTTATTTCCTGCCCCAACATAAGACAGAATGAGAGAATTCACAACTCACACATTATCTGCAGGGTCACTGTGATGGCACTTGCATCACCAATCATGATCAGCCCCTTCCTAATCAGTTTCATTTGGCCAAGGCATCCACGTCAGCACTGATCCTTTACCACCCAGTACGTCACATTATTGCCACCTGAGACCGCAACATCTTCTTTTTCTTTTAAGCAACACGTTAAAAAATGTGTTTGGATCATAATACCATAAACCATTATTTTAAAAGAAATTACGGTTACCTATATGAAGAAACATCTATTATTCTGAGCAAGTATATCACAGCAACAAAAGGGCTATGATAGTAGTTTGCAGAGGAGGAAAGAATACAGATGTACCACCATATACAGATTATTTCTCAACTAAAATAACTTTTCCTATCCATTATATAAAAGACTATCTGACAATTCCGCTCTCACACTCTCGGCAACACTGGTGGTAAGTAACGCTAAATGAGAACAGGCTGAGATCTCCCAGTTATTTCAACTCCTAAACAGTAGCTTGGGTAATGAAAGGGTCTTTACTAGAGTAGTTACCCTACTACTCACAAGGGAAGGCCTACTCTAATATTAAAACCCAATCCTTATTCTTACATACATCCTCAAGAACTATTTGAGAAAATTAGTCAAATCAGTGTATATGCTCACATAAAAAAAAAAAATCAATGAAAACCTCAGGTATGACTTTCAGCATAGAGAACCATTCAAGGAACTTTCTTAGCCTACCCTTGCACTACTGCCTTGAAAGAGGCCTCTTGGCTATAACTAAGCCCAACTGAAGAAAATGATCAAAAGTATTATTTGCTCATTCTTTATAAGTATCTATTTACCTAATATATAGTCAATACTACCAAAACTAGCACAAGAAATGTTCCTATTATAGCTTGTTTTCATTTTTAGTCACTTAAACCTCTACTATCCATTTATGTGATTCTAACAAAATGCAATATTTGAACATTCTTAAAATGCTATTTAAGTTACACTTCTAAACCTACTAGAATTAATATGAATATACTGACTAGAGAATTGTTCTTTCATAACCAACATGAACAATAAAAGAAAAAGCAACATTTTATGAGCATAAGCATTTATGCGTTAAATATATAAAAATAATAGTTCTCAAATTTATTTAGGTGATGGTGTACTGGAAACATTTATATGCGTAATTTTTTAAAAGAACTAAATCTATAATTTTGCATATCTGGAGCTAGTATAAGTAATTAATAGTAAGTTTCAATTATTTAATAACAGTTATAGAAGAAAAATCAAAGTTCAGTTATTTTTCGGCAAACTAGAAAATAATAATTACCTTCATCTAATTTAATATTATGTTACAAGGAAACTCAGTTATCTTAGAGATCATTTCTCATCCACTAGAATGGCTATAATCAAAAAGACAGATAATAACAAACATTGATGAGGATGCACAGAAACTGGACTCCTCATACACTGCCGGTGGGAATGCAAGATGTTACAGCCACTGCGGAAAACAGTCTGGCAGTTTCTCAAATGGTTAAACATAAAGTTACCACATTACCCAGCAATGCTGCTACTAGGTACACACCTAAAAGAACAGAAAACATATATTCACATAAAAACTTGTGTACAAATGTTCACAACAGCATTATTGATAATAGTCAAAAAGCGGAAACAATCCAAATGTCCATCAACTGATGAATGTACGAATACAATGTTACCATACAACAGCCATATAACGGAGTATTATTCTACCAGAAAAAGGAATGAAGAACTGATAGATGCTACAACATGGATGAACCTTGAAAACATGCTAAGTAAAAGAGGCCTAGACACAAAAGGCCACATATTGTATAAAGTCACATGAGATGTCTAGAATAGGAAAATCCACAAGAGACAGAAAATAGTTTAGTGATTGCCAGGGGCTGGACAGAGAGACGAAAGGGAAGTGACTGCTAATGGGCATGGGTTTCTCTTTTAAGTGATAAAAATGTTCTGGAATTACAGATTGGTGGTAGTAGCACAACTTTGTGAATATACTAAAAGCCACTGAATTGCACACTATAAAAGGGTAAATTTTACTGTATGTGATTTATATTTCAATTTAAAAAAAGAATAAATGAATGAACACATAAAAAGTGCAGTTAGTAAAACTTACTGAGATATTAAATTAAGCCTATTTAAAATATTTCACCTATTATGAAATCTTATCCATCTATAGTTCTATTAAGAAACTCGTTTTGGGGCCAGCCTAGTGGCGTAGTGGTTAAGTTCACGTGCTCAGCTTCAGAGGCCCCAGGTTTGCCAGTTCAGATCCTGAGCTCAGACCTACACACTGCTCATCAAGCCATGCTAGGGTGGCATCCCACACAGAGGAACTAGAAGGTCTTAAACTAGGATATACTACTATGTATTACTTGGGCTTTGGGGAGGGAGTAAAAGAAGAAGACTGGCAACAGATGTTAGCTCAGGGCCAATATTCCTCACCAAAAGAAAAAAAAGAAAAAAAGAAAAGAAACTTGTTTTTATGATGTAAACATTTTTATAAAAAATAATGTCAACTGGTAACCAATACCTTTTACCATGTTTCAATGAACTTTAGATTTAAAAATACTTTAAAAAGAAAACTTTAGAAAGAAAAGCTGCAAACTAAAACAAAACCAAGTACAGCATTATACCAGTTACTCACACTATTCCCTTAGGGTGGTTCATGAATCACTGGTACATTTTGAGCATTAGAAATTATCCTGAATACAAACTTACTTACACAAAGTAAAGATTATAAAGTTTTGACTTGAAGTCAAATTTCTAACAAAGAATCAATGACTGCTAATTTTTACTCTGTACCACAAAAAATATCCAAAATCTAGTGTTCACATTCTTGCTATGCCTCAGTTCTACTAATTCCCTTCTGAAAAGAAGATAATTCTAAAGAAACTCAAAACAATTGCATGTAATAGCTTAAAATCTTATTAATTCAAATTAATATTACTGGTGGACTGTAGGAATTATTACATTAAAATAACAATGTGTGAATTACTAATACACTAAAATCATCTTATTATTCCTACTACAGAGTAATTCATTTCAATTCTAGGAAAATATACTGAACTGCCAAGCCAAGAGCCTGCCTAGGTCTACCTCATTTAGTCAGCAACTATTCACTAGGCAGTTATGCCCACAATATTGTGAGGAATACAAAGATATTAGTCCCATACTCAAGGAAGTTACAATATAATACAAGGTAGAAGTGAGCAGGTAATATAAACTGGGAACAGCTTATAAATGTTGAGGATCATACACTTTAATCTACAGGTGATGAGGAAACCATTAAATGATCTGAACCATCTACCGTGTTAGACAAAACTACGCACAGGAAGACCAGTTGGGAGATTAACACAACAATCTAGACAAGGGTGATGAAGAATCGAAATTAAGGTAACGGTAGAGGAAGGATAGATGAGAAAAGACTCTCGAGTCTTATTTGGGAGGCAGAATCAACAGGAATAGGGTGACTGGGTATAGAGGAAGCAATATCAACTAGAGGTTAAGATCTGCATAGGCTTTGAAAACACACTCCTGGGTTAGAGGTTTGGCTCTGACTCACTGCAGCTGTGTATGTTGGACAATGACTTCATCTCCATAGGTTTCCATTTCCTCTGTTAAATGGAGATAATAATAGTGGCAACATATCATTGGGTTGTCATAGGACTAAATTAGAAAAGAATGCATGTAAAGCACTTAGCAGAGTGCCTGTTACACAGCGGGACAAGGTAAACAGTGGTCCAATTGACAATGACAGGAAATACAGGAAGAACTGTAAATGGGGATAAAAGTGGAGCTTAGCTAACTACTTCAGCTTGGGGCCTACACACAGAATTTGTAAATCTAGAGAAGGATGAAAAGTACAACAGGATTTGTGAAAGTAAATTAAATAAAATATAACTCTAAAGGTTTCTAGCTATGAAAGGCCTTGAAAACCATGCTATCAGATTTGGACTGAATAATAAATCTACTCTTTCCTAAATACAGAGTTTAGAGCTCATCTATTCTATCACGCCCTTTACTTTAGACGAGGAAACTAAGACCCACAGAATGAAGAAACATCTCGAAAGTCACACTATCCATTGATATATACATTATTAGCTCATTAAGTTAAATACTATTCATACTCTTCATTTGCCTAACAAGATTCTGAGTCTTTATATAAAACTTCCTTCTACTCCTATCCTTAAGACAAGGGCAAAGTTAAAACTACTGGGATAAAAATTGAAAAGACTTAATATAATCTAGTGGTGCTAGTTATAATAAAGGTTTTCAACAAATATTATTAAAACCCTTCCTTAAAAAATAAACCACCACAGAATTTTATGAAAACTCAAATGCCTTCCATGTGCTAAGGCTGCCTTTTTTACTGATGATATGATAGATTCTATACATGAAAATTTGTCTTTAATGATCATGTTTTTAATCACGTAAATATATTTCCTAAAATACATTGGTACAGAAATTCAATTAACATTTGTTTTCTTCATTTTGAGAAATGAATATAGTTACAGGGACAACAGTAGTTATAAGAAGCTTCCTTTCTATAATCCTCTGTAAGATCCCAGTTCACAAAGATATTGTATGAACTAACAGAGTATCTAGAAGGCCCTGTAGTAAGTCTCTAAATGCTAATAATGATTACTACTTTTCCTCTTACTCTTTCCTTTTTCCTTTTATAATTCACTCCTTTCACTGCATGTAGCCGTATCTCTCTGTCCACTTCCTACCTGAGCTTCATGAGGTACTGCCAGACTGGTGCTTAATCACAACAAAGCTTCTCTCAGTACTCAACAAGGCAGACATTACTACACTCTGGGTGTAAAATATTTTCAACTCCAATCAAAAGCAAAGGTAGATAGGTAAAAATAAGACCAGCCAATGAGCCTAAATTCTTGTAGCTACCATAACCAGAACAATATTATAAATTATGTGGGATGTCAAGGCCCTAAGAATCCTAGGTTTTAGTTTAAAAATAAGTTATACATAAAGAAACCTGAATACTCTAATGGAAGAAGGGCTTTCCTGATCCATAGTATTATAAGAACTTCTACCTTTACTTAGTTCTTAAATCAAAGTAAGTGTTTTCAATTTACTGCAGATTATTAATACAAGAATAATGAATACTAAAGCTTATCAATTTTGTGCAGCTTAATTTAATCACATCCACACATTAACAAATGCTTAATTATACTTTACTTTTTCATTTTTGGACAAATTATATTAGCCTTGATTTCTATAAAGTTTTAAGGTATTTCATTATATCGCTAAGAAAATCCGATGTCATGGTTTGCAACATCTCTAAATACTGAGGAAGAAAACTGTTGAAGCAAAAGAAACTAATTGTAAAGAGCTGATGCAGCACATAGAAACAATTTATGGGTATAAAATTTTCAATTTTTGGTCCTACAAGGGAAAATAGAATGGGAGATTATTTTAAGTACTGAAGAGTAAACTTTAGCCTAAGTAGGCCATCCTAAAGACTTTACCATCTATTTAATCAGAGGGAAGACTTTCAAGACGAGAAAGCCCTGCCCCTTCTTACAGAAGACGACGACAGTAAGGGTCAATAGCACTATACTTTGTAGTTAAATGGTCAGTCACACATCCAAATTGGGCAAAGAAGCATTTCAGTAGAAAACTTAAAAACAATTAATAGATTTGACCTGAAAGAATTCAAAGAAGGATTGAACAAAACAGAGACAAAAAAATCTGTTTCAGGGGCCAGTCCCGTGGCATAGCAGTTAAGTTTGGTACAATCTGCTTCAGCGACCCAGGTTCGTGGGTTTGGGTCCCAGGTATGGACCTATACCACTCATTGGCCATGCTGTGGCAGTGATCCACATACAAAATAGAGGAAGACTGGCACAGATGTTAGCTCAGGGCGAACCTTCCTCAACAACAACAAAAAAATGTGTTTCATAACAAACAAAAGTGCTAATATAAAATTAATACCCTAAGTGCAATTTATTTTACTGAAATAACATTTTTCACTAAATCAAAGTGCCAAGACATGTAATGCTAATATTTGAGAATCAAGATTCTAATGGGTTAAACAATGATTTTTTTTCTGAAAGTGACCTTGGTATGACTTACCCACAACAAAATCAACTTTTCAGTAACACAGATGGCAGACTAGACACTGCCAATGTTTTAAGCTTAGGAAATGCTTTTAATTTTTTTTTATTTCCCCATGCTGTGTTTACTGCTTTACATATGTCTCTGACTGCCAGAAAATTGTGAACTAATCGGCATGAGATTCATTTTGTTAGTACACAGCTGGGTACTTTAGTCATACAACATCTGCTTCTCAACATATCTTCTGCCTTTTCTTCATTTACCTCAAAACAGTTTCTAAAGTTGTCACAGTAAAAGCATATATGCTCCCTCTCAATATTTGGAAGCTGAACTTGATAATCATCGTTATGTTTATTATTACTGTACTAAATTACCAATGGCTTCTGCATCACTAAAAGCCATCCAGTGAATCTAAGTTCTAGAAAATCTGGCATTAACATTGATTTGTAAAACAACATTGTTGAGCCAAAGAATGAAACTAATCAGATATCATTCTTTACAAATAGATCTCTAAGCTCTCTGAGTGAAAACCTAATAGAAAAATAACTGAAGATTCAAAATATGAATATTAAAAAGAAAAAAATGTATGAGTACCCACAGGAAAGAACATAGCTCAGTTTGTAGCCAAGACTCAGATTTTCTGCATCCTTTACTTTGTATATAGAAGGACTAATGACCCAGTCTATGAACCATTATTTTATTTAAAAATCCTCTGAAGTAGGTAATGTTATTCACCTACTTCTATTTTTAAAGAGGGGAAACAGAGATTTATAGAGATTATAAAACTTGCCAACAGTTGGTTGAATGGCAAACTAGAACTCAAACCCAGATCCATCTGACGTCCAAGCCATGTTCTTCCTACTACACTAGACTATCTCCCATGAGGAAGTAGTATCGTAAAATGAAATAACCAGAGACTCTGGAGTCAAACTAGGCCTACGTTCAAATTCTGGTTCCACTACTTAATAACTGTGTATCACTGGGCAAATTAACTTCAGTTTTCTGAACTATAAAATGAAGATAATAACATGTTCTTGCAAAATTATTGTGGCAGTTGAATTCATTCAACTGTGTCTAAAACAACTAAGCACATTCCTTGGCATGTAAGAGACATTAAAACTTTAGTTTCCCCTTTCTACTCTAACAATGGAGTGTTCTGTGCAAAGCATGAAGAGAAAGAGATGAAAGAGTCCATTTGTACTCTCACGGAGCTCAGTCAAGTGAGGAGGCAAACAATACAGTAAATACAACACATATACTAATCTTGGAGGCACACGTAGGACGTTGTGGAAGCACGGAAGAGGAGGAGGCATCATGAAATGACCTCTGAACAGGCTTAAAGGAGCTGGCCAAGTTATAACAAAGGAAGCGGGCAACAGCAGAATCCTCCAAGTAGAAGGAACAGTATGTGCAAAGGCACAGAGGGAAGAGAAAAGATATGTATTGCAAAACTACAAGTAATTCAGTACAGTTTGGGCTAATAATGAGGAGTGACAAGAGAAGGGGCTGGAGAGTTAGACAGGAACAGATTATAAAAGTCCTTATATAAAAAAGGATGATTGCGAGTAGTGGTTAAGGAGGTATACTGGAGAAGGATTGTTGGGGGAAAAAACAGCATACAAATAGAAAAAATACGGAGACAAGCCTCTGAGCTTCTGAACTATTAACTACAGTGCTCCAAATACAAGTAGGAAAAAAGATTAATTCTGTACATTTTGGGACAGAAAGAGTAACTGGATATGTGTAGTTTAATGTATTATTCAATATGTACAAAAGTAGTAGAGAAATATTCCTGCCAGTGGCAAACATAGTTAAATAATAGATAAGTGAATGAAAAATCAAGTAATCCTTATTTAAGTTCTAACTTCTTTCCCTTTCTATTATCTGTGGGGGAAAAAAAAACCCAAAATAATCACAAGACAATGAGATGGACAAGAAAGGGAAAAAAAGGAGGAGAAAAGCAAGGGTCTAGAAAAATCAAGATATTTAATTACTTACAAATGATGGAAGTAGTAATCAATTTAAAAAATAACAGTGCTTGCTCTAATTCCAACCTTACTATTCTTATTAAATATTAATAGATAAGGACAAGCTTCATTCCAAGCCTGTTGTGAGGGAAGGGGGAAAGGAAAAAAACTAAAAAAGGAATATTAAAATTTAAACAATATTACTATTAAACAACAGTTATGTAAAAGTTAGGCTGAGCATGGGAGTGGGGAGGAAAATCAAAGAAATAAGATTTCTAAGATTGTTTCTAAGATTGTTACTTTTAACTACCTCATTTTAAAACAGCCTTAAAATATCTGGTACAGGGCTGGCCCAGTGGCATGGTGGTTAAGTTGGCATGCTCCACTTCGGTGGCCCAGGGTTCGGGGGTTCGGACCCTGGACATGGACCTACACATCACTCATCAAGCCATGTTGTGGCTGTGTTCCACACAAAATAGAGGAAGACTGGCAGGGATGTTAGCTTAGCGACAATCTTCCTCAAGCAAAAAGACGAAGACTGGCAACAGATGTTAGCGCAGAGCCAATCTTCCTCACCCCTCCCCCAAAAAATAATATCTGGTACAATACTGATTTTATTCTTATTTGACACCTTCTCCGTTAATGGTCATGTTCAAATAACTCTACAGATTATGCATCTTCACAAAAGTTGAAAGGAGTTGGGGGGGAAAAGAGAATTTACTCACTTTTCTTTACATATATAATACACACAGACATGCATATATACACATGGCATTTAACTCTGAGAATAGAGACCGAATAAAACATAGTATCTAACTCATCTAGTTAAAGTTAATAAATAGAATAATACATAATTATCACCTTTCCAAGGAATAGTTTTGAGTCTAGGAACTCCTACAATGCAAAATGGAAATGGATATTTAAATGACTTTGTTTAGACTTCTTTTTAAATAAAATTTTCCCAAAAAATCAGAATTTTAAGAATGATTTTGCTTTAATATAACTTGTCCAGCTACAATTCCATCCTCAAAGTGTTTCAACAATACAAAAAATGATGTTTGTTTATTAAAGGAGTACCAAAAGGTGAAAAAGTACCATTTCACATCCCCTCTGAATTAATAACATTACCAGATCAACAGTTAAATAATATCCCTTCCATTTTAAGTAAATGAAAAAATTAACACACACACACACAAACGGCCTAGTTTTCCATTTTTTAATACTTTAAACCTCCTCGTTGACCTATGGGTTAATTTATTAGCACGTTTAAATAAAAGCACGGAATAAAATCATTCAGGCTTGTAAACATGCAAGCTGCTGTGGAGCCTCCTCACTACTCGTACAAACCACTGATTCCATTTTTACCTCCCTGTTTTCATGTCTTAATTTGGTATTCTACACATAATGAAATATAATATAGAAGGCAATTATATGACTTCACTTACATAAAAGTCTATGTCTTACACAACACACCGGAATTGTAAAGAGGTTAACAAGAGGAAAATGATTGTTTCTCAGCCCTTCTCTGATCAAACTATAACTCCTCTAAATTTGCAATCAAAATAATTTATATTATTCTACAAGAATTCTAATAATTATTCATCACTTTGAACTGCTCAGATATTACTCAATAATTCATCTGACTCGGCTTTCCTGAAATGCACATGTTTACATGCATGTTTTGCAACAATCGTTATTTCCAAACATTTAACTCAACCCTCACAAACTCACTGCAACAAATATAAGACACTTAAAGATTCAGAGTAATAACCAGATGCTACTAGCATTTCCAAAAATCTTTCATTTATGAAAGATCTATAGGCTTCATGCTTTCAATCTAAAATATCAGAATATCATTTGCTACATTTTACAGAATAGTCAGGTGGGATGCTAGAAAAGGTTAAAATTCCAGGAAGTTCTTCTTTGCGCTCCCTTTTTCCACCTGATGTTTCTATTCAATCCTTCTGTAATGTTTCAAGTCTTAGAGATTTAAATATAAAGACCTCCCTCTACATGTCAACTACGTTTAATTCCTCCTTGTCACACCAGCATCTTGCACAGTGACTGACATACAGTAAGCGCTCAAAAACTGTTTACTAAATGCATGAATGACTAAACCAAGAATGAAAGAATAAACAAATTATATGACTATCTAAATAACATGTTAAGAAGAATCATACTATTAATTCTTTTAAGGTAATAAATCACTTGTTTAACTTGCTGTTAATTTCATTTCTGCAGGCATCAATTTATAAAATTCATATGCCCATATTCAAAACACTTCAAATAGGTTGGCGATTGCAAAATAAAGATGCTTCCAAATTTGCACATTAATATTTTTTAAGAGCCAAATGGGGTGGGAAGAGAGAAAGCAGGTATCTTTGAGATTAGTAATGGAAAAAGTTATTACAATTATTACACTGAAGGTCAAGAATTATCAGTCAAGAATAATCAGCTTGGGTGAAATTCAATGAAACAGAAAACTAAAGAGGCTATTATATGACAAATGCTTATTAAGTGCTCATCATGTATTTGGCATTACACTAAACACTAAAATCTAATTTTCCTTGAGGAAAAAGAATTTAGAACCTCAAACCTGTATTCTAAACTGTGTAAGACAAACTGTCCTTGGAAAATGAATAACAAGAGTAAAAAAAGTGAAGTACCAAGAAGAGAGCAAACTACTAACTGAATAGAAAGATTTAGTAGATCTTTTTTTCAAAACACACATACTGCATAACAACTAAAGATGTAACAATAAAAATCAAAAATAATGTAGCAAACGCCTTAAAGACAAAATTTCACAAGAATAAAACGTAAAAGAGAAGACTTACGGATAAAAATGGTTTGGGGGGAAATATTTTGCTTGTACTTACGCAGTTCCATGAATGTAAGAACTTTCCTTGTCGGTTTTGTTTACTTCTAGCACTCAGCACAGTGCCTGACATACAGCAGGTATACAATAAATATTTGTTGAATGGAAATGGAAATAGATCAATAAGACACACACCCTTGTCTTCAAACACTTTACTAAGGACATAGGAAATTACTAACCACAATCCAGCATTAACCAGTGCTACAACAGCATATGCTAGAGAACACAGAGAAATAGAGAGTACAGAGCATACTGTCAGGAAACGCCTCCAAGAAGTGAGCTGACTTGAAGGAGTGGAGTTAACCAAGCAAATGAGGGAAGAAAGTCATACTGTTCTCCATAAACATTTACAAAAGCATGACTGAAAATACAGAGAAGTGAGAAATCTGAACAGTATTCAGACACCTGCAACTAGGGCAGTACGGCTAAATTAAAGCGCATATTTTGGAGGAGTAATGAAACATGAGAATTTATTGCTATCAATAGAATGTACACTCCACAATGGCAGGGAGCTTTTTGTTGTTTTTCCACTACTTATAGCAGACTGCAAAAGTGGCCACAGTTTGTCATCTCCTTTTATCCACGCCTCTTGAAATGTGATTTTACAGCTCCTCCCATTAAATAATGGAGCCCTTTATTCCATCTGTTGAATCTCAGCTGGGCTTGTGACTTGCTTTTGCCAAAAGAATATACCAGGAGCAACACTGTGCTAGGTCCAAATGTAAACCTCAAAAGTCTTGTATGCTTCCACTCTCTCTCAGAACATTGTGGCTGCCATGTAAAAGGCCCAGTCTAGCCCATTGGATGATGACAGACACACAGCCCAGTCAGCTCCTACTGCCCTAGACCAGAGATCAGCAAACTTTCTGCAAATGGACAGACAGCAAAAATTTTAGGCTTGGAGGGCCAAATAGATCTCTGTCGCATGCTCTTCTTTTTATTTTACAACTCTTCAAAAATATGAACACCATTCTTAGCTTGGGGACCACACAAAAACAGGGCCACAGATTTCTGACCCCTGACTTAGATGATGGCCAAGAAAACCCCAGAAACAGAACTGTATAGCTGACCGCAGATGTATAACTAAACCCAGCCAAGACCAAAACAACTACACATTGAACCCAGTACAAACTGTCAACCCACTGAACCGTGAGCTAAGTAAATGGTGGTTGTTTTCTGCCACTACATTTTAGAGTGGTGAGTTAATCATTAAAGCTTACAGATATGCTACTCTATCTTCAGTACACAGAACAGTGCCTGTCACTTAGCAGACACTCACTAAATACTTAGTGAATAAAATAATGAATAGGAAGAATTATAGGAGTCAGAACATGACATGTTATGCCAGGCTTTGCAGACTCAAAGGTACACAAGGGCCAGGCAAGTAAATTAACTGAGTGAAGTACTCAGTATAGACAACAGACTCAGAAACAGTGAATGGAAATCCATACCAGGAGGCAAGGATACACCTGGGAGGCCACTGACAATCTAGCAAGGACAAAGGCAGTGGGAGCAAGAACAGAAAACAAGGAACAAAGTCAAAGGTATCTGAGGTACAATCGAAAGATTTTAGGCAGAGATTGTCAGACCAGATAAAAATTCAAGATCTAACTATATGTTATCTGCAAATGACACACTTTAGATTCAAAGAAACATTCTCTTTAATAAATGGTGCTGGGGCAAGTGGACATCCATATGCAAAACGATGCATCTGGATGTCTATCTCACACCGTACACAAAAATTAACTCACACCGTACACAAAAATTAACTCAAAATGAACCACAGACCTAAATGTGTTAGTATAAGAACTAAATTATAAAACTATTAGAAGAAAATATAGGAACAAATCTTTGTGATCTTGAGTTAGGCAATAATTTGTTAAATATGACACCAAAAGCACAAAAGAAAAAATTGAACTTAATCAAAATTAAAAACTTTTACGCTTCAAAAGACAATACTTAAGAAAGTGAGGGCCAGCCCCAGTAGCATAGTGGTTAAGTTCGGCACGCTCTGCTTCAGTGGCCCAGGTTCAAATCCCAGATGCGGACTACACCACTCATGGCCATGCTAGTGCAGCGACCCATACACAAAATAGAGGAAGACTGCCAACAGGTGTTAGCTCGGAACAAATCTTCCTCAGCAAAAGAAAGAAAGAAAGAAAGAAAGTGAAAAGGCAGACTAGGAAAATCCATAGAAAAACAAAGAAGTGGCGGTCAGGGGCTAGAGAGAGTGAGGAACAAGGAGTGACTGTTCATGAATATTGGGTTTCTTTTGGGGGTGATAAAAATATTCTGAAATTACATAGTGGTGATGATTGCACAACCTTAGGAATATACTAAAAACCACAGAACTGTGCACTTTGAATGGGTGAATATTACGGTATGTGAGTTATATCTCAAGTTTTAAAAAAAGAAGAAAGTGAAAAAAACAACCCAAAGACTTGGAGAAAATATTTCCAAATCATTTATCTGAGAAGAGACTTGTATCTAGAATATATAGAGAACTCTTACAGCTCAATAATAAAAAGACAATAATAATTTTAAAATGGGGAAAGGAACACATGCAAATGGCTAATAAGCACATGAAAAGATGCTCAACATCATTAGTTATTAAGGAAATACAAATCAAAACCAAATGAAATACCATTTCTCACCCACAAGAATGGCTACAATCAAAAAGATAATATCAAGTGAGACTCTAGAGAAATTGGAAACTTCATACGTTGCTGTGGGAATACCAAATGGAGCAGCCACTTTGGAAATCAGTTTGGCACTTTCTTTAAAAAGTTAAACAGAGATTTACCATATGACCCAACAATTCTACTCTTAGGTATCAATCCAAGAGAAATGAAAACATACATCCACACAAAGACTCAGATACAAGTGTTCACAACAGTATAACCCATAACAGCCCAAAACAAGAAACATTACCAATGCCCATCAACTGGTGACTGGATTAGAAAAGTCTGACATATCCATACTATGGAACGCTACTCAGCAATAAAAAGGAACCAAGTGCTGATATGAGCTACAACATGAATGAACCTCAAAAACGATATGCTCAGTGAAGGAAGCCAGAGAGAAAAACACACATATTGCATGATTCCATTCATTCGAAATGTTAAAAAAAAAAAGAAAAAAGAAATTAGAGACAAAAAGTAGATTAATGGTTGCCAAGGACTGGAGATGGGAATGGGGAATGACTATAAATGAGTAGGAGATTTCTTTTCAAGGTGATGGAAATGTTATAAAATTAGGTTGTGATGGCTGATGGTTGTACAATTCTATAAATATACTAAAATTTACTGAATTTTACCTTCAAAACAGGTGAATTTTATGGAATGTAAACCATACTTCAATAAAGCCATTTCAAAAAAAAGAATCAGCAAGATTTGGTAACTGATTAGCTGTGGTGAAAAAGCAAGTAGGAGAAATCTGAAAATAAAACCCAGATTTTTTACTTTAACAACTGGTGTGGATGGGAGTTCCCTTTACTGAAAAGACAAGGTGGAAAGGACGGGGAGTAGGTTTATTGGGAAAAAATAATAATTGTAGTTTTGGGGATACCAAATACTATGTATTGATACTAAAGACATCCAGCTGAAAATGTCCAAAAAGCACTATGAAAAACAGATTTAAGGGGCCGGCCCCGCGGCTGAGTTCACGCGCTCTGCTTTGGCAGCCCAGGGTTTCACCAGTTCAGATCCTGGATGCAGACACAGTACCGCTCGTCAAGCCATGCTGAGGTGGCATCCCACGTGCCACAACTGGAAGGACCCACAACTAAAAATATACAACTATATACCAGGGGGCTTTGGGGAGAGGAAGGAAAAATAAAATCTTAAAAAAAAAAAAACAGATTTAAGATTCAGTCTTTCAACAAATGTGTACTGAATGACTGCAATGTACCCAGAACCACATTTAGCCCTGGAAACGCAGTAGTCAACCAGAAAGATCCAGTCCCTGCTTTCATGGAATTCATATTCAGTGGGGATGAAAATTTTAAAGAAAGAGTCATCTCAGATACACTATCATGCAATTCAGAAGAATCAACATAGAAATGCCAGTTTAGCCATTGGTGTGACTAAAATCATCAAGAAAGGACGAAGAGTACAGAAAGAAGAAAGAGGGCCAAAGATTTTAACAGAGATTTATATGACCGTACATAGAGGAAGTGGAGCCACGAAGAAGACAATCAACCAGAGAAATAAGAGGAGATAACTAGAGCTGAAGGAGGAGAGAGTTCAAGAAAGGAGTAATAATCAAAAGTACAGACTATCAGCAAGATGAAGGAGGAGAAAAAAAAGGCATTTGAATGAATCTGATTTAGCATTTCATTCATTCAACACTATTTTTTGAGCACCTACGATGTGCCAGGAACTTCAGCTTTTATTCTGAGTGAAAGGCAAGAGCCACTGTAGAGTTCTGAAGAGAAGAATGACATGATTTGATTAAACATTTTAAAAGGTCACTCAGGGTGCTGTGATGAGAAGATTAAAGACACAAGGGCAGAAGCTGGGAGACAATCTAGGAGGCTCCTGCAGTAAACTGAGCAAGAGATGATGGTGACTGCAAATGGAGACTGCTGGGGAAAGGTAGACATCAGGAGTTCATTTATGGACATTCTAAGTTTGAGATGTCTATTAGAGATCTGAGTGAAGATGTCTAATAACCATTTGGATAGATAAGTGTGGAGTTCAGGAAAGACGTGTAGACACTAAGCCAAGGAGAGAGGAACTAGCAAAGCAGAGTGAAAAGGAGCAATAAGTACAAAGGAAGAAAACCAAAAGAAGACATGTCCCTGAAACCAAGAGAACAAAAACATCTCACGGAAGAAACAGTGTTCTATCATACCTGGGGTTCTCAACCAGGGGTGATTTTATCACCGCGAGGACATTTGGCAATACGTGGAGACATTTTTGATAGTCATGACTGGGGGAAGTAGGGTGTGTGTGCTACCTGCATCTAGAAGGAGAGGCTAGGCATAATGCTAAATATTCCATAGTGCACAGGACAATCCCCGCCCAACCCCCGACCACCCCCCGCTGAAATTCAAACCTCTTTGGAGATGGTGTAGCTTTTGGTCTCTGGACAGCAGAAATGCCACAGCTTTTGACTGGCAAGCAAGAAATCACCTACTAAGGTACCAAAAAAACTCACTAGGAAACTGCCCATGAGGGTACCAGAGGATCTTGCTGCAAGGCCATCTGTGGGGATGATGCTGAAACTCACTAGGAGGTGAGCTTCACTGCCCACCCCCATACACAGGCTGAGTGCCAAAGAGCAAGGAGGAAAGCAGGCCAGAACCAGGAAGAAAAGTCCCTTCCTCCCGCAGTGTTCCCTCCAGCACCCTACACTGAGAAAACCTAACATCACACCAGCTGGCAAAGGAGAAATGTTTCAGGGTACAGCTCCAGGTTACAAATCCGTGCAATGAAGGTGGATTTGGAGTTGATAGGCAATAAATTGATAACTGGCACATGCTCCCAGTTCACTTTTCAAAAGGATTTAAAGTGGTCACAACTTTAAAGAAAGAAAAATCATGCCTGGAAAAACCAAAGACAGAATAGGAAGATATACACTCCCTAAAATTGGACCACAGGGGCCAGCCCAGTGGTGCAGCAGTTAAGTTCGCACGTTCTACTTCTTGGTGGCCCGGGGTTCCCGGGTTTGGATCCCGGGGGTGGACATGGCACCGCTTGGCAAAAAGCCATGCTGTGGTAGGCGTCCCACGTATAAAGTAGAGGAAGATGGGCATGGATGTTAGCTCAGGCCAGTCTTCCTCAGCAAAAAGAGGAGGATTGCCAGCAGTTAGCTCAGGGCTGATCTTCCTCAAAAAAAAAAAGAAAGAAAATTGGACCACAAATTTTGACTCAACTTCTATGTGATTAAAATTATGTAATTGTGACTAATTCTAAGTAATTATGATTTTTTTGCATAATAAGTTCAAGCTCTTCTTTGAAAGTGGGATTTATTCTCGTCTATGTACCTATAGATCTAAAAACAAAAGACCACAAACGAATACACCACAGGTATTAAGTCTCAGTTCTCTATATAGTTTATCATCTAGATGTTTGCATTTTCCAAATTTTTTTACCTCAGTATGTATTACTTTGAAAATTAGGGAAATTTTAAACTTTTTTTGAAAAATAACTGGTCCCTAAAAATCAATGCATGGGATTAAAGCTGCATAGTCTGTTACGTAACAGGATTCTGAATTCCTTTGAAAGAGGATACATTAGAAGAAAATCATTTCTGCAAAGTAAATCCTGAAGTTTTAGGTTATTGCCTAATAGCTGTGGATTTAGAATAAATCAAATGTTAATCCTTTCAAATGTTATGAACCGTACCAGCAATTTCAATGTTACATTAAATGATTTAAGAGTCCTAAATGAAGATAAACAAAAAATATCCTAGACATCAAAAATCAGCCAGAAAAGTAGATCTGATCATAGGTGCTTCTTTGATAAAATTTACAAACCCAGGAGTACCTAGAGGTAGCCGGCATCTCCTGGCCTAAAGCATGGTCAGTTTTTATGAATGTTCAATATATGCTTGGGAGAAAAAAGTATATTTTCCAATTGTTGGGAACAGGATTCTATATACACTCACCAAATCGAATTTGTTAATAATGTTCCATCTTCTATAACTTTACTTATTTTTGTCAGCTGAATCTAAGATAACTGAGAGACATATGTGAAAACTTCCTACTATGATGAAGGATTTATCAAAATTTTCTTATAGTTCAATCAGCTTTTTTCTTTATAGTTTGGAGTTAGGCAATTATTAGGTTCATATGAACTTAGAAATAGCTTCCTAGTAAATCAACATTTTATCACTATATAGTGTCCTTGTCAGATACTAATAATATCTTGCCATGAAAGGTATTTGGTCTAACAATACACAAGAAGTGTTCTGGTTAGTATTTGCCTATTTTTTCCATTGTTTACTTTCAACCTTTATCTGTCCTTGTCTTTTAGGTGTTCTCTTATAAACAGCAGCTAACTAGATTTTGTTTTCCTTTTCAGTTGGACCAGTGTCTTTTAACTTAAGAATACAGTCCATTAATACTTAACTTAATTATTGATATTTGGATTTATTTCTACCATTTCATTTTGTGCCTGCTATTTTTCCCACATTTTCTGTTTCTTTTTTCTCTTTCCTGTCTTTGTTAAATTGACTAGTTTTTTTCCTCATTTCATACTGTTTTTCCTCACTTAGAAGATATCCTGTTTTCACTCTTTTGAATGTTAAGCTTTAATTTTAACTTTCATATTTACAGAAATCCTATTTTTTAGCTTCTTTGCAAATAATACAAGGGCCTTAAGAGGTTTTAAATCTAATTATCTCCTTTCCACTCACATCAAACTGTAGCACAGTATTCTATGACTACTCTGATATTACCGATGTCTTTTAAACTCCACAAATTAGATGATTTTGTTTTACGTCATTAATGTATGTTTAGATTTATCCCCATATCTACCATTTTACTTCATTATGCTCCTTCTTATATCTCAAACCTTCCTTCTAAAAGCAGAAGTAACATTATTCAGTTATTTGGGGGAGAGGGATCTTAGGTAAACTCTTTATTTTTATTTATTGGAAATAGCTGAATTCTTGCTTTCATGTTTGAAAGACTATTTCACTAGAAATACAATCCTAAATTTGCCTTTATTTTCTTTCAGCACCTTGATTATACCTCTGTGTCAGGTTTCTGTTTTAAGATCTCTGTCCTTGTCCTTTCTGTTCTGCATTTCACTACAATGAGTACATGTGCCCAGGTATGAATTTCTTTGTATTTCTTGGGCTTCCAAAATGTGAAGATTATAACTTTTTTACTAGAAAAATTTCAGCCATTAATCACTTCAAATATTGTCTCTTTCTCATTCTCCCTCTATCATCGTCTGAAATGTATTCCCTATATTTCATATCCTTTTTATCACAATATCCCCCCCTCTGCCCCGCACCACCTTCTCTGTACTAGCTCTGGACCTACCTCCTGTTAATTCTTCCCTTTTGCTGCAGCTAATCTCCTATTTAACCTTACCAATGATTTTTTTTAATTTGCTTTTTATTTTGCATTTCTACAATTTCTACTTAGTTATTTTCAAAACTGCCTGTTCAATAGTACTCACTTTCTCCTCACTCATGTTTACAATTTCTTCTTTTATCCCTTTAACAATATGAAAATAGTCCTTTCACAAACTGCATTTATATTCCAATAACTGACATCCATTGGGTCTGGGTCTTTGGTATGCTGTTCCCTCTGACTCTCCCTCATGACGGCTTGTTATGACAGTAGTTTCTGATTGTGTGCTCCTATTTTATAGAACTCTGTGGCAATTCTTTGCAGCTTGGTTGAAGATGTTTACTTCCAAGCAGAATCTGAGTATGGTTCTGCCAAGCACCTGGAGCATTAAAGACTCAGGTCTGTGTTAAATCATAATTCTTGGTTTAGGCGTTTTCAGATCACACCAAAGGTATTAATTTAAACCCCAAATGCACACATGAGAACAAATGAGTGGCCACAAATTCTCAGGGGAGACTTTTTTTGCTTTTAACCTCTATTCTGAGCCAAGGCCAGAGGGAATATTTTCTCTGTCTACTTCTGCTGGGTAAGTACTTTTTTCCCCTTTACAATTGCTTGTTCCTTCCCTAAAGTAGTCTCCAATCTGGCTTCCCAACCTGTGGAAGCCCATCTCTTAGTCCCAGTCTGTCTGTGTTCTAAAGTTACAGGTCACTTAGGTCTTCTATGTCCCCAGGGCACCTAGTGGCTTCAAATCCATCTCACTGCCCTGATGTCCTGCCTGTTCCTATTTGTAAACTCATCAATTTATTTAAAATGACTTTCTGTTGTCATGCCTTTTTTTTCCTTAAATCAAGCATGTTTTATAACTGAAAGATGCAGTCATATTGTCAGAAAAAGAAATCCAATAAACGCTTTCTTGACTGTTCAAGCTGAAACCCAATGAATGTTTTCTTGACTGCTCAACCTAATACTATAGCCATATAGAGTTTTTTTTAACATTTTCTAGCATAAAAAACTGTGTAAAAATTATAGTAGGTTAGTCTATTCCAACACGAAAGTTCCTTTGGAATAAGAATTCAGTAAGTCAGTTCACTGGCATGGTGATGAAATCAGATTTAAATGTGGCAATGTTTGTATTAGAACAATTAACCAGATAACTGGTCTTACGTGAATACAATTCGGAAACTATTTAAGAAACATGAGATGATTTACTTTAATAATGTTTTATTCAAATCAGAGCAATTCAGTTTCTGGTCATACATCATGCATCATGAGTTATACCAAATTATAGAGGACGCTATTGTAATTAGGTCCCCAAACACCTCTTTTCATATTTTAAAAAAAGTCACAAAGCCAAAATGCCATCTATTATTTTGTATAATATTACTCAGCCATTTTAACCAAAAAGTCTCAGTTTATAGCAAAAGAGGGCAAAGCTTTGTGAAGTATAACGGCTCCATATCTGATCAGAGTTCAGATAAGTATATTGTCTCTACCGATTTATTCAAATATCTGAATACCTATTATGTGCCAGGCCCATGCTAAATACTAGAAACAGTATAGAGAAGCATATAATTCCCAAAACCAGCAACTACTCCAACCTCTTCTCTTGTCCTAAGACCTTCTTAGGCTCTTGGATAAAAAAGAGGAAATAAACATATGTATTTATTCTTTTTTTCTTATACTGTATTATATTTTTAGAACCATATCTGATTTGTGGCTTGAATAACTGATATTCACAATGATCCCGTAAAGCCTATGCCACCTCATATTACATTTGCATAATTTTGCAGAGATAATGAATGGCAGGAACAATGAGGCTGATGTTTCAGAACCAGTCGTTTAGCTAGGAAAAGAACCAAGGCAGCTAACGAGTCAATCTCTGTATCTCAATATGGCTTTACTTTTCTTGCTATCATGTATGCAGCTAACATTGAGAACAGTAGTAACTATGAAAAACAAAATGCCAGTAAAAGTTGACAAAATGATTCTAAAATTTATATGCAAATTTAAAGGATTAATAATGGCCAAGAATAAATTTGGAGGACTTACACTATCAGATACCAAGACTTATTATAAAGTTATAGAAATTAAGACAGTATGTTATTGTAGTGAAGACAGACAATAGAACAAGACAACAGAATAGAGGAACACTGTCCAACACAGTAGTCACCAGACACATGACGACTGAGCACCCGAAATGTGGCCAGTGCAATTCAGGAAATGAATTTTAAATTTCTTGTACTTTAATGAATTTAAATTCAAGAACCGATAATTGATTCAATTATTGGAAAACTTAAGTACAGTTTGGACTGACTTAGGTATGTGAATCTACTTTCTCAACTGCAAATTTTATGAACTCTAAATATAGATCAAGTAGTTCTGATGACAATTTTATGTCCGAATCGAGATGTGCTGTAAACGTGAAATATATGAGCAATATCACAGTACACAAAAAATGTGAAATATCCCCATTAGAATGACAGAAATATCTAAAACTAATAGTAACAAATGTTGGAGAGGTTGCAGAGAAAAAGGAACCCTGATACACTGCTGGTGGGAATGCAAACTGGTGCAGCCACTATGGAAAACAGTATGGAGATTCCTCAAAAAATTAAAAATAGAACTACCATACGATCCAGCCATCCCACTACTGGGTATTTATCCAAAGAGCTTGAAGTCAGCAATCCCAAAAGTCCTATGCACCCCAATGTTCACTGCAGCATTATTTACAATAGCCAAGACATGGAAGCAACCTAAGTGCCCATCAACAGACGAATGGATAAAGAAGATGTGGTACATATATACAATGGAATACTACTCAGCTGCAAAACAGAACAAAATCATTCCATTTGCAATAACATGGACGGACCTTAAGGGAATTATGTTAAGTGAAATAAGCCAGCTACAGAAGGATAATCTGTGTATGACTCCACTCATATGAGGAATTTAAAAATGTGGACTAAGAACAGTTTAGTGGATACCAGGGGAAAGGTGGGGTGGCGGGTGGGCACAAAGGGTGAAGTCGCGCACCTACAACACAAATGACAAACATTAATGTACAACTGAAATTTCACAAGATTGTAACCTATCATTAACTCAATAAAAATAAATAAATAAAAATGTGAAATATCTCAATAATTTCATATTGATTGCATATTAAAATAATACTTTTTATATATGGGGTTAAATACAATATATTATTAAAATAAATTTCATCAGTTTCTTTTTACTTTTTTAAATGTGGCTACTGGAAAATTTATAGTTATACATTTGTGACTTGCATTATACTTGTACTGGACAGCCCTGGTATGATGTGTCCAGAAAAAGACTCACTCATAATTATACCAGATTTATAAGAAAAATTGTATTGCAAGTGTGATGGGGAAAGGATGGTCTTTCAATAAATGGAGTTGAGCAAACTGAATATCCATATGAGGGAAAAAAAGGAAGCTTGAGCCCTCACATACCCCACACCACAAATAAAAATCAATTCCAGATGGATCGTATACCTAAATGAGAAAGTCAAAACAACAAAGCAGTTAGAAGAAAACAGAGAGAGTATCATCATTACCTTGGGTTGGGCAAAGATTTCTAAACAGGATGTAAAAAGTATTAATCATTTTTAAAAACTGATAAACTGGACTACACTAAAATAAAGAATTGCTCATCAAAAGAAATGAGCCCTAAGAGAATGAAAAGGCAAGTGAAAGTGGGGAAAAAAGCATTATAGCAGAACCACATGAAAGAGAGGGGCAGTATGAGGGAAACACATACACACAGAGAAAGAACATATCCATCATATATAACTAATACCCCAATATTTGACCATTGTTTTCCTGTTAATATGTTCTACTTAAGCAAAATTTCAAGCAACTTAAGTTTACCCATTCTAGAAACAAAAATTTTATTTAGCCAATTCTGATTCACTTTAGAAATACTTAAATATATTCCTGGTTGGCAAAGTAAAGGTAATGTATAGAAAATCAACCTTTACATGACCACATAAGGTCACCATGGGAGTCAGTATATAAGAAATAAGATATCCTCAAACAAAAGGTATCTTCTGTTGAAGTTACCTTCAAATTAAAATTAATAAATATTTTAAAACATAATTGGGACTTTCAGTCAAGACAAGATGGCTTAGACTGGTTTCTCCCTGTTGCTCCCCTCTAAGTACAACCATAAACCCTAAAAATAATGCAAGAGACAACCAAAGGAGAACTTTGGAAGGCGATAAAAGGACAGCATGCTGGTTTGGAATCCTAAGGCTAGAGGAACAACACAGAGGCAGGGCATCTTATGTGCCCCCTGCCCAACAGAAGAAGGTGACCCAGTCCTGGCATGTCCCAAAGCCCAACGTAGCAGAGAAGGCAGTCCAGGTAGGCTCATTTCTCTCCAGATGGAACACCAGGTAAGCCCACCACCAAAGGCAAGGGGGTATGACTGGGAGTCCTGCCAACAGAAAGCAGACAGGGGAAGCAATCTCCTTCCCCCCGAAATCTGAGACTCCCCTGCCCTACTAAGAGGTAACAGGATGGCCAGACGACACTGGCAAGAAGGATTCCACCACAAGTGAACTGCCTTGGGAGTATCCTTGGCCCCACAGTCCTGAAACTCTCCTCTTCCATACCGAGAAATGAGGGGGCCTAGCCTGGGGAAAGCCCTTCCATCTCCTCTGGCAGCACCAGCAGGGACCAGTGGCGGCACCAGATAAATTAAGCAGAACAAAATAACACCACAAAGGTTTTGAAAATTAAGCTATCATTGGAATCACAGTCCACAAAAGGAGACAGGATGTTGTGCTAAACTTTAATGATGACTACTTGTTAAAATAAAAGATTTAAACAGGACTCAAAGTTTCCAACATAATAGACAAAATTTCCAGAATGCAATCAAAAATCACCTATCACACCAAAAACAAGAACATCAGAAAGTGAATGAGAAAAGTCAACCAAGTGCCATCAACACTAAGGAGAAGCAGATGCTGGAATTATCAAACAGGGATTGTGAAGCAGTGGTCATAAAAGTGTTTCAACAATCAATTTGATATACTCTTCAAACAAATGAAAAAAATAAAAACCTCAATCAAAAAAACAGAGAGGGGTTCTCGTCAAGATGGTGCTGTGAGCAAACGTTGAACTTGCCTCCTCCCACAAACAACCAGGTTACAACAATTTTAGGAAGAATCACCCTGGATTGAAAACTGAAAACTGGATAAAAAGAACCCCCACAACAAGGGACAGTCCTGACGAAGGCAGAAGAGGCAGTAACTGGCCAGAGAGGAAAAAAGCCACCTTTGGGAGGAGCGGAGCTTCTCAGCTGGCCAGGCAGGAGCCAACCTAAGGTACGCAGCCCTCCCTGGAGGAGTGAGGTCCAGAGCGGGGGCAATACTGCTATAACCATCCTTCAGACTCAGCCCAACTGAGAGGGAGGGGTCTTACTGTCTGGCTTTGCTGGCTATTAACTGCAGCGAGGACACCCCAGAAAAGCTATCAGCTGAAAGCCGAAAAGATCCGGGTCTTAAAGGTCTCACGCACAAACTCACTCATTGCAGCAACCTAAAATCACCAGAGAGAAGGCTGACTGTCCTTTGGTGAAACGAGACTCACCTGGTGGGCTCTGGGGGCATCTTGGTGAGAGGAGGATCTTCTCCTGAGACTGAGACATTCGTGGGGGGCCATTGTTCTGAGCTGGTCCAGGCGTGCTGATACGAACACCAGTGGGGGCCTTTGAGGTGCGTCCCTTGGGCTGTTAGCCCAGGGGTCTGCCACACCCACTAGAGCACAGATTTAATCCAGTTCAGCCAGGGCAGGCAACCCGCCCTAGGGACTGGCCCCACCTAACAGCAAGCCCTCAGGCTATTTTTCAGCCTGCATTGACTGAGTGCCTTGATCCTCTACAGGCAGGCAAAGGTGTCTGCCTCTGTGGGGCAGGGCTTGTGTGAGGACCAGGTGAACTGTGGGGGGCATTGGGGCAGAGGTGGGGGCCTCTGCAGTGTGGCGGCGGGGTACACTCCAGGGGGTTGAGAAGTGTGCACGGACCAGGACTGTGCTGACTGTGTATGTGGTCCAGAGGGGGGTGAGGCTTACCAGCAGCAGAAGACTTGTGTTTCACAAATAGCCATAAAAAGGATCAGCCCCACCTTCCAAAGCCTGAAACAACTAAGTGCCTCCATGCCAAGGGCTAGCCCTACTTAGCTGCACTCCTAAGAGAACGGACATCAGCCTTGGTGGCCTCAGGCCTATCACAACTGTATGCCCCTGAGCCTAGCAACCAGCTACACTGGGTACCAACCCAATTAAGAGGACAATTGCAATAAGAGTGTGCTAATAGGCAGGACCAAGATGGCAGAGTGAGTGGTCTTCTTTGTCTCTCCCCCGTCGAATCTACAACTAAGTGGACATTCACCGATTAACAAAGGATATCCAGATAGCATCTCAAGACGCCTAAAAGTCTCCTGCTACTATACATCGGAAGGAGGACAGACATCCCCCCGGGTAGGAGATGGAAATAGCTGAAAACTCTCCAACCCCCAACCCCTGTCCCCCGGACAGCCTAGTTCCTGCAGGAGGCTCTCTTCCAGCGGATTCCCCCATAGCATCGCCACACACCAAGGGCAGGAGTGTGCACTCACCAGTGGAGCGACGGTGGAAACAGGTGACAACAGCCCTACTCAAGCCCCCCACGATTACACCTAAGCACAGGGGGAATCCCCAGGGTCCCGCACCCACCGGCAGGGAAGGCCTCCACTCGCCATTAGCAGGGAGGCTCCACCCAGAATCCGGAACAAAGGGAAGCTCCTGGTGGGTGGATTCCCCAGCACTGCACCAGACCCCAAGCTGCTGCTGGGCCCACGGTCTCCAGCACACAGCTCGGTGCAGGGGGAGCCCAGACTTCCCGTAGACGTGCTGGGGACACAGTTGCAGCTCCAGCGCCCGGCTCTGAGGCTTGGGGGGAGGCTTCAGGGTCCCACACCCCCCAGGCAGGGAAAATCTCTGCTTGCCATTAGCTGGGAGGCCCCACCCAGAATCCAGAACAAAGGGAAGCTCCCAGCAGGCGGATTCCCTGGCACTGCACCAGACCGCCAGCTGCTGCTGGGCCCACGGTCTCTGGCACACGGGTCGGTGCAGGGGGTACCCAGACTTCCCGTGGACGTGCTTGGGGACTGGGTGGAGCTCCAACACCCGGCTCTGTGGCCCGGGGGGATGCTCCAGGGTCCCGCACCCCCCCCAGCAGGGAGGGCCTCTGCTCACCATTGGCAGGGAGGCCCCGCCCAGAATTCAGAACACCAGGAAGCTCCCTAAAGCAGAATTCCCCACAAGGCAGTAGCTTACAAGCCACCGCCAGGCCCACAGACTCTGGCCGTGTCCCAGACAAGGCAAGGGGCTCCCAGAGATGGCGTGAGAGTGGAGTGGGGCAGAGTGGAGCTCCGGTGAAATGGCTACGTAGCCCGGGGGGCACTACAGGTTCCTACAGCAGCCTCAGCGAAAGCCTCTGCACAGCACTACTGGAGAGGTCCCAACTGACAATCGCAAGGCAGGAAGGCCCTGGGGCAAAAGTAGCACAGCTAGGTGAGCTAGCTAGGTGAGCTAACGACAGACTGCAGAAGATACCCATAGCTCTGCTGGGACCTATAGTGGACAAGTGTGATCTTGTAGGCTCTGTTATGGAAAAAGTGGCGATTATAGGTGATCCCGCTCCTGGCTGCTGGGAAAGCCCACAACACCACTGCAGACGACAAGGAGGGAGCGCATCTAAGTGGGCTGCAACAGTAGGCATCAGCAGCCTGAGGCCCCCTTGCGATTGCCCCCACAACCAATGAGGGACCCCACAGGACCACTGTGACTACGAGGAGGGGTCCAGGTCCAGTCAGTAACAGCTGACAGGGTTCCTGGTTGGTGCAGTCTAAACAGCTGCACCCCCCACACCAGTCACAACAAGTGGAAGCAGCAACTAAACTCTATCTGTATGCAGAGGCACAAATCCACGCCATCAAGCAGTATGAAAAAATATATTAAATCTCCAGAACAGAAGGAAAATGATAAGCACCCAAAAACAATCCCAAAGACAATGACATCGATAACCTAAATGACGATGATTTCAAAACAGCCATTATTAAAAAACTCAACGAGTTAAAAGAGAATTCAGATAGACAACTCAATGAGTTCAGGAGCTATGTCACAAAAGAGCTTGACACTATAAAGAAGAACCAATTAGAAATACTGGAGATGAAGAACACAATGGAGGAGATTAAGAAAAATCTGGACTCTCTGAACAGTAGGGTCGATAATATGGAGGACAGAATTAGCAATTTGGAGGAGAGGAATACAGAAATGCTGCAGACAGAGGAGGAGAGAGAACTAAGACTAAAAAGAAATGAAGAAACTCTCCGAGAATTATCCAACTCAATTAGGAGATGCAACATAAGGATTATAGGTATACCAGAGGGAGAAGAGAAGGAGCAGGGGGTAGAAGGCCTATTCAAAGAAATAATAGCTGAGAACTTTCCAAACTTGGGAAGAGAGATGGAACTTCAAGTGACAGAAGCCAACAGATCTCCAAACTTCATTAACACAGGAAGACCAACCCCAAGGCATATAGTAGTGAAACCAGCAAAAGTCAACGACAAAGAGAAAATACTAAGGGCAGCCAGGCAGAAGAAAATAACTTACAAAGGAAACCCCATAAGGCTATCAGCAGATTTCTCAGGAGAGACCTTACAGGCTAGAAGAGATTGGAATGAAATATTCAAAACTCTGAAGGACAAAAACCTGCAGCCAAGAATACTCTACCCAGCTAAACTATCCTTCAAATACGATGGAGAAATAAAAACTTTCCCAGATAAACAAAAGTTAAGGGAGTTCATCGCCACAAAACCTCCTCTTCAAGAAATGCTCAAGAAGAACCTCATTCCTGAAAAATCAAAAAAAGGAAAGGGGTTACAAAATCCAGAACAAAGGAGATAAGCAGAAGGACAATAACACAAAGTAACAGCTCTCCATCAGGACAAAATGCAAAAGAACCAGAAAACGAGTGATAAATGGCAACAGTAGGCCCCCACGTTTCAATAATCAGTCTAAACGTGAATGGATGGAACTCTCCAGTCAAAAGGCATAGGGTGGCAGGATGGATCAAAGAACAAGATCCAACAATACGCTGCCTCCAGGAAACACACCTCAGCCCCAAAGACAAACACAGACTCAAAGTGAAGGGATGGAAGACAATACTCCAAGTTAATAATGAACAAAAGAAAGCAGGTGTGGCCATACTTATATCAGACAAAGTAGACTTCAAAGCAAAACAGATAAAGAAAGACAAAGAGGGGCAGTATATAATGATAAAAGGGACGCTCCACCAAGATGACATAACACTTATAAATATATATGCACCTAACACAGGAGGACCAAAACTCGTAAAGAAACTATTAACAAAACTAAAAGGAGACATCAACAGCAATACAATAATAGTAGGGGACCTCAACACCCCATTAACACCAATGGACAGATCATCCAGACAGAAAATCAACAGGGAAATTATAGAATTAAATGAAAAATTAGATCAGACGGACCTAATAGATATATATAGGACAATTCATCCAAAAACAGCAGGTTACACATTCTTCTCAAGCGCGCATGGAACATTCTCAAGGATAGACCATATCTTGGGAAACAAAGCAATTATCAATAAGTTCAAGAGGGTTGAAATAATATCAAGCATCTTTTCGGATCATAATGCTATGAAACTAGAAATCAACTACAAGAATAAAGCTGGGAAAGGGCCAAAAATGTGGAGACTAAACAACATGCTACTGAACAATGGATTATTGAAGAAATTAGAGAAGAAATCAAACATTATCTGGAGACAAATGAAAATGAAAACACACCGTACCAAATGATTTTGGATGCAGCAAAGGCAGTCCTAAGAGGGAAATTCATTGCAATACAGGCTCACCTCAATAAGCAAGAAAAATGTTACATAAACAACCTCAAACGACACCTAACAGAATTAGAAAAAGAAGAACAAACAAAGCCCAAAGTCAGTAGAAGGAGGGAAATAATAAAAATTAGAGCAGAAATAAATGATATTGAAACAAAAAACAAAGTAGAAAGGATCAATGAAACAAAGAGTTGGTTCTTCAAAAAAATTAACAAAATCGACAAACCCTTAGCCAGACTCACTAAGAAAAAAAGAGAGAACTCTCAAATAAATAAAATTAGAAACGAGAGAGGAGAAATCACAACAGATACCAAAGAAATACAAAGGATCATAAGAGAATACTATGAAGAACTATATGCCAACAAATTGAACAACCTAGAAGAAATGGACAAATTCCTAGACTCATACAACCTACCCAAACTGAAGCAGGAAGAAATAGAGAATCTGAATAGACCAATCACAAGTAAAGAAATAGAAACAGTAATCAAAAACCTCCCCAAAAATAAGAGTCCAGGACCATACGGCTTCTCTTGATAATTCTACCAAACATTCAAAGAAGATTTGATACCTATCCTTCTCAAACTATTCCAGAAAATTGAGGAAGATGGAGCACTCCCTAATACATTCTATGAAGCCAACATCACCCTGATCCCCAAACCTGACAAGGACAACACAAAGAAGGAAAACTACAGGCCAATATCACTGATGAACAAAGATGCAAAAATCCTCAACAAAATTTTCGCAAACTGAATACAGCAATATATCAAAAAGATTATACACCATAATCAAGTGGGATTTATACCAGGGACACAGGGATGGTTCAACATCCGCAAATCAATCAACGTGATTCACTACATTAACAAAATGAGAAAGAACAGCCACACAATCATCTCAATAGATGCAGAGAAAGCATTCGACAAGATCCAGCATCCATTTATGATAAAAACCCTCAATAAAATAGGTATACAAGGAAAGTACCTCAACATAATAAAGGCCATATATGACAAACCCACAGCCAACATCATACTCAACAGACAAAAACTGAAACCCATCCCTCTAAGAACAGGAACAAGACAAGGGTGCCCACTTTCACCACTCCTATTCAACATAGTACTGGAGGTTTTGGCCAGAGCAATTCGGCAGGAAAAAGAAATAAAAGGAATCCAAATAGGCAACGAAGAAGTAAAACTTTCACTGTTTGCAGACGACATGATCTTATACATAGAAAACCCCAAAGAATCCATAGAAAAACTATTAGAAACAATCAACATCTACAGCAAAGTTGCAGGGTATAAAATCAACATACATAAATCAGTAGCATTTCTATATGCTAACAATGAACTAACAGAAAAAGATCTCAAGAACTCAATCCCATTCACGATCGCAACAAAAAGAATAAAACACCTTGGGATAAATTTAACCAAGGAAGTGAAAGATCTATACAACAAAAATACAAGACCTTCTTGAAAGAAATCGACGACGACATAAAGAGATGGAAAGACATTCCATGCACATGGATTGGAAGAATAAACATAGTTAAAATGTCCATACTACCTAAGGCAATCTACAGATTCAACGCCATCCCAATCAGAATTCCAATGTCATTCTTTACAGAAATTGAACAAAGAATCCTAAAATTCATATGGGGCAACAAAAGACCCCGAATTGCTAAAGCAATCCTGAGAAAGAAGAACAAAGCTGGAGGCATCACAATCCCTGACTTCAAAACATACTACAACGCCACAGTAATCAAAACAGCATGGTACGGGTACAAAAACAGATGCACAGATCAATGGAACAGAATTGAAAGCCCAGAAATAAAACCACACATCTATGGACAGCTCATCTTTGACAAAGGAGCTGAGGGCCTACAATGGAGGAGAGAAAGTCTCTTCAACAAATGGTGCTGGGAAAACTGGACAGCCACATGTAAAAGAATGAAAATCAACCATTCTTTTTCACCATTTACTAAAATAAACTCAAAATGGATCAAAGACCTAAAGATTAGGCCTGAAACAATAAGTCTTCTAGAAGAGAATATCGGCAGTACGCTCTTTGACATCAGCTTCAAAAGAATCTTTTCGGACACCATAACCCCTCACATGAGGGAAACAATAGAAAGAATAAACAAATGGGACTTCATCAGACTAAAGAGCTTCTTCAAGGCAAGGGAAAACAGGATTGAAACAAAAAAAACAGCCCACTAATTGGGAAAAAATATTCACAAGTTACTTATCCGACAAAGGGTTAATCTCCATAATATACAAAGAACTCACACAACTCAACAATAACAAATCAAACAACCCAATTACAAAATGGGCAGGGGACATGAATAGACATTTCTCCAAAGAAGATATACGGATGGCCAATAGACACATGAAAAGATGCTCATCATCACTAATCATCAGGGAAATGCAAATCAAAACTACACTAAGATATCACCGTACACCTGTTAGAATGTCAAAAATATCCAAAACCAAGAGTGACAAATGTTGGAGAGGCTGTGGATAAAAGGGAACACTCATACACTGTTGGTGGGAATGCAAACTGGTGCAGCCACTATGGGAAACAGTATGGAGATTCCTCAAAAAGTTAAGAATAGAAATTCCTTATGACCCAGCCATCTCACTACTGGGTATCTATCCTAAGAACCTGAAATCAGCAATTCCAAAAGTTCCATGCACCCCTATGTTCACTGCAGCATTATTCACAGTAGCCAAGTCATGGAACCAACCTAAGTGCCCAGCAACTGATGATTGGATAAAGAAGATGTGGTATATATACACAATGGAATACTACTCAGACATAAAAAAAGACAAAGTCATCCCATTCACAACAACATGGGTAGACCTTGAGGGTATTATGTTGAGTGAAATAAGCCAGACAGAGAAAGACGAACTCTGTATGACTCCACTCATAGGTGGTAGTTAACATATGGACAAAGAGAACTGATCGGTGGTTGCCAGGGGAAAGGGGGGTGGGGGGAGGGCACTAGGGGTGAAGTGGTGTACCTACAACATGACTAATAATGATGTACAACTATAATTTCACAAGGATGTTAACTTTCATAACCTTAATAAAATAATAATAATAATAAAAAAAAAACAGAGAGAGGGGCTGGCCCCGAGGCCAAGTGGTTGAGCTCACGCACTCTGCTGCAGGTGGCCCAGGGTTTCGTCGGTTCGAATCTTGGGCGCAGATGTGGCACTGCTCATCGAGCCACGCTGAGGCAGCATCCCATATGCCACAACTGGAAGGACCCACAACTAAGAATATACAACTATGTACCGGGGGGCTTTGGGGAGAAAAAGGAAAAAATAAAATCTTTAAAAAAAAAAAGAAAAACAGAGAGAGAGAAGTTACAAAAGTGTAACTACCATATGATCCAGCAATTCCACTTCTGGGTATTTATCCAAAGAAAACAAAAACATGAACTTGAAAAGATATATGCATCCCAATGTTCACTGCAGCATTATTTACAGTAGCCAAGATATGGAAACAACCTAAGCGTCAATCAGTGGATGAACAGATAAAGACAATGTGGCATATACATACAATGGAATATTATTCGGCCACAAAAAAGAATGAAATCTTGCCATTTACAACAACATGAGGACCTTGAGGGCATAATGCTAAGTAAAATAAGCAGATAAGAGAAAGACAAATACTGTATGATCTCACTTACATAGGGAATCTAAAAAAAAGACAAAAATGGGGCTGACCTGGTGGCACAGTGGTTGAGTTCACACTTTCCACTTCAGTGACCTGGATCCCAGGTGTGGACCTACACACCTCTCATCAAGCCATGCTGTGGTGGCATCCCACATATAAAATAGAGGAAGACTGGCACATACGTTAGCTCAGGGGCAATCTTCCTCAAGCAAAAAGAGGAAAATTGGCAACAGATGTCAGCTTAGGGCCAATCGTCCTCACCAGGAAAAAAAAAAGACACAAAAACAAAGCTCACAGATACAGAGAAAAGACTGGGGGTTGCTAGAGGTGGTGGGGTACAGGGTGGAAGAAATGGGTGAAGGGGATAAAATGTAAAAACTTTCAGTTATAAAATAAATAAGTCATGAAGACATAATGTACAGCATAGCGACTACAATTAATAATACTGTATTGCTTACTTGAAAATTGCTAAGAGAGTAGATCTTAAAAGCCCTTATCACAAGAAAAAAATTTTGTAACTATGTAAGGTGAAGGATGTTAACTAGACTTATTGGGGTGATCATTTCACAATATATACAAAAGTCAAATCATTATGTTGTACGCTTGAAACTAATATAATGTTACACATCAATAATACCTCAATTTAAAAAAATTATAATGATAAAAAATAGAAGTCATAAAAAAATAACCAAACAAATTACAGAACTGAAAAGTACATTGACAGAAATAAAAAATACTCTCTCGATGGGCTCAATAGTGCAGTGGAGATGAAAGAGGATAGAATTAGTAAACCTGAGAAAAGAATGGTAGAATTTAACCAGTTTGAGAAAACAGACTGAACACAAATGAACAAAGCCTCAGGAACCTGTGGGACTCCACAAAAGAAGCAACATTTGTGTCATCAGAGTCCCAGAAGGAAAGCAAAAAAGAAAGAATAGGATTGAAAGAGTACTCAAAGAAACGATGGCCAAAAACTCCTCCAAAATGGCAAAACACACAAATGTACAGATGCAAGAAGCTGAGCAAACACCAAATAGGATAAACCCAAGGAAATCCATGGGAAAACACATCATAATTAAATTTCAGCAAACTAAAGACAAAGAAAAAATCTGGAAAGCAGCCTGAGAAAAATGATGCATTATCCATAGAGGAACACCAGTTTGAATGACAGTGGATTTCTCATCTAAAACCATGGAAGCCAAAAGTAAGTGACACACCATCATTTTTCAAGCACTGAAAGAAAAGAAGTGTCAACCACAAATTCTATATCTAGAGAAACTATCCTTCAGGAATAAAAGCAAAAAAAGACATTATCAAACAAAGAAGAATTTCTAAAAGAATCTATCACTAGCAGATACAGCCTTAAAGAACGGCTAAAGAAGTTCTCGAAACAGAAAGCAAATGATAAAAAAGAAATAAAGAAATCTTGGAGCATCAAAAAGAAATTAAAAATAACAAGAAGAGCAGAAATATGGGTACAGGGCCAGCCCCATAGCCCAGTAGTTAAGTTTGTGCACTCCACTTCAGCAGTCCAGGGTTTCGCCAGTTCAGATCCCAGGCATGGACATGGCACCACTCATCAAGCCATGCTGAGGCAGTGTCCCACATAGCACAACCAGAAGGACCTACAACTAGAATATACAACTATGTACTGGGGGGCTTTGGGGAAAAGGAAAAAAAAAAGAAAGAAAGAAATATGGGTACATATAATAGACTATCCTTCCCATGAGTTTTATAAATCATATTTAAAGATTGAAACAAAAATTTTAATACCATCTTGTATCTAATATTTAAAAGTGAGGAAGGTAAAGGAACCTAAATGGAAGTGGCAACATATTGTTCACACTTTACCCAAAGTGGTAAAATGCTGATACCAGGATACTGTGAATATATACATGGGTGTGTGGAGAGAGAGAGAGAGAGAGAGAAAGAGAAAGAGACAGAAAGAGCAACCAGTATAAAAACTATACAATACATTCTGTTCAAGTAACCCACATGAAGTCCAGAAGAGAAACAGAGGAATCGGAACCAGAGGAAACAATCAGAATACAAATCATAAAGTGGCAGACTTAAGCTCTAACATATTAATAATTACTACTATGGACTGAGCTGCATCCCCCACCCTCAAGTTCATACAGTGAAGCCCTAACCTCCAGCACAAGTATAATTGGAGATAGGGATTTTAGGAGGTAATTAAAGTTAAATGAGGTCAAAACAGTGGGGCCCTGATCCAATAGGATTGGTGCCCTTAAACGAAGAGACACTAGAGAGTACCAATTCCTCTCTACCCACACACAAAGAAGAGGTCACCTGAGCTCGCAGTGAGACAGTGGCCACCTGCAAGCCAAGAAGCAGCCTCAGAATGAAACCCACCTTGCCAACACCTTGATCTTGGACTTCTCGACTTCCAGAACTGTGAGAAAACAAATGTCTTGTTTAAGTCACTCAGTCTATGGTATTTTGTTATGGTGGTCCAAGCCAACTATGACAATTACCTTAAATGTAAATTATCTAAATACTAATCAAGACACAGACTGACAGCATGCTTTTAAAAAAAAAAAAAGTGATCCAAATACAAGCTGTCTACAAGAAACTCAGTCCAAATCCAACAACAGTAGGCTGACAGCAAAAAGATAGAAAAAGTTATACTATGCAAACATTAATTTTAAAAAAACAGGAGTGACCATATCAATATCTGATAAAGTAGACTTCAGAGCAAAGAAAATCATGAAAGACAAACTATATCAACATCTAATAAAGTAGACTTCTGAGCAAAGAAAACTATGAAAGACAAAAGATGTTACATAACAATAAAAGGATCAATCTACAAGGAAAACAATGATCCTAAATGTGCATGCACCAAAAAACAGAGCCTCAAAATATAGGAAGCAAAACCTGACAGACCTGAAAGGGGAAACAAATCCACAACTATATCTGAATACTTCAATACCCCACCCCCCAGCAACTAACAGAACTACAAGAAAGAAAATCAGTATAGATGCAGAAGATCTGAACAACAAAATTAACAGGATCTAACTGACATAAATAGAAGATCTCACCCAATAACAGTAGAATACATGTTTTTTTCAAGCACCCATGGAAAATTCACAAAGAGATCATATCCTGAGCTATAAAACAAACCTTGACAAACTTTTAAAAATTGACATCATATACAGTGTATGTTCTTTGATCATAATAGAATCAAACTAGAAATCAATGATAGACAACAAGATAATCTCTAAACACATGAAAATTAAGCAACACACTTCTAAATAATCCATAAAGTCTCAAAGCAACTTTTAAAAATATATAAAACTGAATGAAAATGAAAATACAACATACCAAAACATGTGGGACGCAGCTAAAGCAGTACTGATAAGAAAACACGTAGCACTAAATATTTACATTACAAACAAGGAGAGGTCTCAAATCAACAATCAAAGTTATTATTTCAAGAAACTGGGGAAAAAAAGAGAATAAAATAAACCCAAAGCAAGTAGAGGAAGGAAATAAAGATAAAAGCAAAATCAATGACATTGGGAATAGCCAACAGAGAAAATCAATTAAACAAAATGCTGATTTTTTTTAAAAAAAAATCATTAAAATTGATTAACCTCTATCTAAGAAGACTAATAAAAAAAGAGACACAAAGCACCAATATCAGGAATGACATAGGGGATACCACTACAGATCCTACAGCCATCACAAGGATAATAAGGAAATATTAAGAACAACTTACACTCATAAATTCAACAATTTAGAAGAAATGGATAATTCCTCAAAAACCACTCAACTAAGAGGAAACAGATAATCTGAATAGTCAATAAACAGCGAAGAAATTGAATTTGTAATTTAAAACCTGTAAAAAAAGAAATCTACAGGCTTAGGAAATTTCACTGGAGAATTTTATTAAACATTTAAAGAAAAATTAAAACCAATTTTATAGAATCTGTCAATTTCTTCTAGAACATAGAAGAGGAAGGAACATTCTCAACTCATTTTATGAGGCAAATATTACCTTTTCATTTATGTTCACCCTAAAACCTATACATGAATATTCATACCAGCTTTATTCATAACAGCCAAAAACGAGAATCAGTCCAGGTGTCCTTCAAAAGGTGAATGGTTAAACAAACTGTGGTACATAAAAAACATGGAAAGCTACTCAGCAATTAAAAGGAATGAACTACTGATACATGCAAACTTGGATGAATATCCAAGAAATTATGCAGAATGAAAAAAGCCAATCCCAGAAGGTTACATATTGCATGATTGCATTTATATAACATTTCTGAAATGACAAAATTATAGAAGTTGAAAACAGATTAGTGGTTGCTGGGTTTTGAAGAAGGAGGGGCAGGAAGGAGGTGACTGTGGTTATAAAAGGGCAATTGGAGGGAGCCTTGTGATGGAACTGTTCTGTATCTTGCCTATGTTGGTGGATATACAAATGATACAACTGTATGGAACGAAATACATATACACACACAAGTGCAGGTAAAACTGGGGAAATCTGCTAAGATTGATGGATTGTATCAATGTTAATATCCTGATTGTGATACTGTACTATAGTTGTACAAGATGTTACCATTGGGGAAAGTGGTGGAAAAGGAATATAGGATCTCTCTATATTATTTCGTACAGCTACATGTGAATTCACAGTTATCTCAATAAAAATTTCAATTAAACAAAAAACTGTAATTGTTACCTAAGTTCACTTCCCTACAGAGAGTAAAAAGGGTAAAGAGAGAGTTAGGCAAGGCATGTGTTATCTACAGAAATCAGTTCAGACTCAAGAGGGAAACCTCCAAACACTACATGCCTTCTAAGGAAGCACACAGTCCAGCATCCAGGTCACCAAACTCTAAATCAGCCAGCCAGTAAGCGAAGCTAAATCCAAACACTCTAGTAGATTTGAAAAAAAAAAAAAAAAGCCAAGGTAGTTACAGACAACAGAGTATGACAAGAACAAGACAGCAGTGGACCAGAAATACACCACAAAGCAAAGGGCCAGAAGTAATGAGAGCCATAGCCCCTCACACCTGGTTTACTACAGACAGATGCTGTCCACTTCTGAGATGCTTTCTAAAATAATCAGAATATTCAGTGAGAGCTACTTAAACACAACAATTCTTGGCATCCATTATTATAATAGCAATACAGTTCCCTATCTGTTTCAAGGTTGGTTACTTCCTACAGGCTGCAGATAAATCAAAAAGCCAAGTTTGTTAAGAATTATATCTTATATCACCTTACACCCGTTAGAATGACAAAAATATCTAAAACTAATAGCAACAAATGTTGGAGAGGTTGCGGAGAAAAAGGAACCCTCATACACCGCTGGTGGGAATGCAAACTGGTGCAGCCACTATGGAAAACAGTATGGAGATTCCTCAAAAAACTAAAAATAGAACTACCATACGATCCAGCCATCCCACTACTGGGTATTTATCCAAAGAGCCTGAAGTCAGCAATCCCAAAAGTCCTGTGCACCCCAATGTTTATTGCAGCACTGTTTACAATAGCCAAGACGTGGAAGCAACCTAAGTGCCCAGCAACAGACAAATGGATAAAGAAGATGTGGTACATATATAGAATGGAATACTACTCAGCTGCAAAACAGAACAAAATCATTCCATTTGCAGTAACATAGACGGACCTTGAGAGAATTATGTTAAGTGAAATAAGCCAGCAAGAGAAAGATAATCTGTGTATGACTCCACTCATATGAGGAATTTAAAACTATGGAGCAAGAACAGTTTAGTGGATACCAGGGGAAAGGTGGGGTGGGGGGTGGGCACAAAGGGTGAAGTGGTGCACCTACAACATGACTGACAAACATTAATGTACAATTGAAATTTCACAAGATTGTAACCTATCAATAACTCAATAAAAAAAAATCTAAAAAAAAAAAAGAATTATATCTTATATTAAGAGTAAGACCCAAGTGCCTGGTACAAGTTTGACATATAATATTTATTATAGACTAGAAAGGAAGGAGGGAATAATTCATGCATGAATTATAAAAGCCAATGGACCCCTGTCCCATAAAAAGACACATTCACAGAAATTCAGAGGGTTCTTGAAAGCCCCAAAGTCCAGATTTTATGAAACCTAGGTTTAGATTCTGCATGTTGAGGAACCTACCCCAGCAATTTAGGTCATTTGCCTCTTGAAAGCAGTGAGTCAGATAAGACAACTTCTCAAAGCCCTTTCCAACGCCATTACAGAACAATTTACACCCTGGTCCAACCCTCTGATGGGATCACCTCTCTTTCACTGTCAAATGTAATGGCACAGAATTTGTACCTGAACATTTGGTATATCTGACAGGATCCTTACACATATTCACCATCTGGGACAGGTGTGAAATAAAAGGAGGAAGCTAGAGCAACCATGGAAATCTTTTGTGTATCCTTAGTCAAGTCATGAGATCGCTGGTTAGAAACATGAGGTGCAACAGCCTCAGGAAAAGAAAGCAACTGCCATGAACCCACACCACGCAGGACTGGTTAGAACGCAGGCTCAACTTAGCTCAGTTTCAGCAAAAATACTGCTGAAAGCAAATGCAGGAGTCCTCTCGAAAAAGAGTTTTAATCGATAAAACTCATCAAAAATGAATGAAGGAGATGAATTTGGCACATAATACATGATGAATTGTCTAAAAGTACACAAACTTTTTCAGGTCTCCCAATGCAATCTTCACTGACTGCCAGCATAAAAGCCACTCCCCAGTGTACAGCTTTGACTTAGATTTCCTGAGCTGCAGTACAGCTTTTCGGGTACGCATTAAAGTGAACTACTAATAGAAACTACATCTTCCAATCGAAACCATAAAATACTCAACATGGATAAACTGACTCTATCGTACTACATTCCTCACCTAAAGTCTTCACATCAGCCCACTGAGTCCAAAAAATTTACCTCCTACATGGAAAATCGTAGTATTAAACGCTCAAACTCCTTTCCACATAACTTTTTTGGAATACCATCTATTTTGTTTTTTAAAAAAGTCTCATTTTTTTCACCACCTGAATGAAAGAATCAGAGTTATTAGAATAAGTGAAAACACATTTAATTCACAAGAATTTTTACCAAATAGAATTGACTCATTGTCTTAGCAGTGAGTTCCTACATCTGCAGCCCTTGTTTTCAACCTCTTTTAAAGGCCTTACGTTTGCTGCAGTGTTGAAGGGGTGACAGTAAAGCAGTAAAGTAACTAATGGAATCAAAGTTGAATTCCTTAAGGCAGGCGCCATGTTTCACATCTAAATGTTAACAGCACTGGGCTGTGACTAGAGAATCCCTGCATCTCAGGGCTAGCACAGGTCTAAGGCTTGTCTAGATCCAGCCAATGCTTAGATTCCATCTGCAACAATTCCAGGAGGAGGTCTTTCATCCTCTGCTCAACACTGCCAGTGTCTGGGACATGCTGCTGCTTTCTGAGACTGCCCACTCCATCCTCCCAGCTCTGACTGTTGGAAAGTTCTCTTACAGTGGGTACAAATCTGTCTCTCTCTGACTTCCACCCACGAGTTCTAATTCTATCCCTTAGGACCACACAGAAAAAGCCTAATCCTTCTTCCACTTTCTACACGTCAGCCCTTCAAACAGTTGAAGATATTTATCAAGTCTCCTATGATCATTGTGGTAGGCTAAATAATAGTCTCCCCAAAAATGGCTATGTCCTGATCCCTAGAATTTATGAGAATATTATCTTAAATGGCAAATGGGATTTTGCAGATATCATTAAGGATCTCGAGATGGAGAGATGAGCTTGAATTATCTTGGTGAGCCCAATGTAAGCACAAGGGTTCTTATAAGAGGGAAGCAGGCGGGGCAGAGTGAGAGGAGGAGATGTAACAAAGGAAGCAGAGGCTGGAAGCGATGTGTTTGGAATATGGAGGAAGGGCCCATGAGCCAAGGAATGCAGGCAACCTCTAGAAGCTGCAAAAGGCAAGAAAATAGATCCTTCCGAGAGGCTCCAGAAGGAATGCAGTCTTGCACATCCATTTAGACTTTTGACGTCCAGAACCATAAGGTAATAAATCTGTATTCTTTTATGCCACTAGATTTATGGTAATTTGTTACAGTAGCAATAGGAAACTAACACATTCATTCTCTTTCCAAATTAAAAGATTTTTCTCAGCCACTCTTCAAATGATAGTTTCAAGTCTTACCCTTGAGATATTCCCAGTCTTTCTTTTATCTAAAACCCCATATGCTTCCTTCCTCCTATCCCTGTGCTCCTCCTGGCCCAAAACAGTTTTAGACTTCTTCTCCAGCAATGAGCCTAGAGCCCTATCCATTTGGTCCACTTGCCTTTATCAAGCACATGCTCAAACTAACTGCCCAACGAATGCCTTAAGTTGAAATGAAACAACTATTCAGAACTCCCATCAGTTCTGACTTCTACAAGATTAAAAGGCCTTATTCCTCCTCTTCTTTCCTCCCAAACTGAGTAATAATAATTTAACCTTTAGAATCCTCAAGTTCCTCACCATCTCTAGCGATTTAAGAGTGCAGAATGTATATCAGATAGATGACTTCTCAGTTGAGACTCAGTCATATGACTCCTTAATTAATAAAACCACTGTGGAAATTGAAGACAAAATGAAAAGTTCCCTCTTATGTATATGACTAATGTTTCCTAATACCAGTCCCCCTAAACTATACACTTGTTTTTAATTATCACGCAAATTGAAGAATTTATTACAAAAATCAAAAAGAAGTACAGCATTAGTTTAAGCCAAATGTTTTTACAAAATATTTAAATGGTTATATAATAGCTTTATCTGCCAATGTTAATTTCTTCCAGCAAAATAATGATGCAGAAAAAAAAAGGAAAGCGTTTGACAAATGCACTGTAATAAACATTGTGCACATAGTACAATTCACTTCATAGTCTTAAAGGTTCTTCTATCACGCTACTCATGGATGCTGAAGCTTAGTGCACTGATCATTATATTTCAGAATTTTATTAGACATTAAATGATTCACTATAATACTTTCTCATTGAGCTTCTATGTATAAGGGCAAACAGAGCTCTACTTATTCTAATCAAATATATATTTACTGAAGACCACTGAACCCAAGTCCTACATTAAAGGAGAGCAGGAAATTCAAGTGCATATAAGATATGGTCCCCAACTTCAGCTTGCTTTCAATCTTGAACAAGAAGACGGCATACTTATAAATAAAAAGAGGAGTAATACAAGACAATATAACAAATGAGTAGCATAGACAGTTAAGTACCATAAAAGAGTTCAAAAGAGAGAGTGCTCGATGGAATAGAATGGCCAAAGAAGATGAAAGCGGGACTTGACTTGGTTAGGACTCAGAAAGAAATGGAAAATTAGAACATACTAGACTAGTTAAATAGCATAAATAAAGCCAAGAAGGCAAAAGATATGTTCAAAGAATAGTAAGTAAACAAATTAGACATTAGAGAAGTAGAAGAAGATGACAGAAAAAGTGAGTTCAGGACAAATTACAGAGCCTAACAAATCACCCATCACAGAACATTACATGTATCAGGCACTCAAATTTTTAAAACAAATTGTAAATCAAGGTCTTGAATGCTAGACAAAAAAGTTTATATTTTCTCTAGTAAACAACTGTCGAGGTTTCTGGATAATAGAATGACTTACATAAAATAGAATTAACAGTAGTATACAAGAGAAAAGAGAAAAGCAAAAAACCGAAACCAAAACCTCAGATTTGAGGTGGGAAAAGCACAGACAAGAAAGTAGATATGAAAATGAAAGGATGGGAATATAAAAAAAGTATTCCAAAGAAAGAACTGACAAAACTTGGTAATTAGTTTCTCTTCTTCTCATGAGGTAGGTTTAAAGAGTCTAATAGTATTCTAAAGTATTTAAGTTAAGTCTGGGTGACAAGAAAAACTCATTCAGGAATTATTTATTGACTACCTACCACGCCAGTCACTGAGCTAGATGGCAGGGATAAAATAATGACCACGACGATGAACCACCTCAGTGAGGCTTAAAGACTAACAGGGCACAGACAAGCAACCATCAGTTATAACATTGTGACAAACTCTACGGATGAGGGAAGTAAAACACGTAGGAAGAGTACATAGCCCAAAACTGAGAATGGGAGAAGAAACTGACTTTAGGAAGAAAATCAAATGGGGAAAGGGGTGGAACAAGGAGTAAAAAAGTGAAAGTACACATACATACACACATACATTAAGTCTCTTAAATTATGCAGTTAAACATGAGGGATTTAAAGTAAGCTTAGAAATAAATAAATGTAGTTCCCAATTTAAGACCTCTAAAAATTTACCTCTATAATAATTTGATTGGTTGAAACCCAAAATTTTTATTTTCATGAAATACATTACAAGGTGAAACTGCATTCTCAAAAGATCACCAGTCTACAAAGGGACACTAGGGAATTTTATGGGTGATGGGAATATTCTGAATTTTGATTGCGATAGTAATTATATGACTACACACTCATCAAAACCAACAGAAGTGTACACCTAAAAGGGGTGAATTGTACTGTGTGTAAGTTACATCTTAAAGCTGACATTAAAAAAAGATCATCAATGACTTAATTGCTAACTTCAGTGGCAATTATTTAGAGGTGATCAATAGTTACTTAATGTTATATTAGAAACAAAGTATATGCCAATATCACCTTTACTATTTATAGTACTGGATACATATGCTATAAGCACATAAACTTTCTTAATAATTATGTTTTAAATAAGTTTTATTTGAATGGAACTCAATGCATTTCATCCTGAATTCAAGAAACATGTATTAATGCTCAGGCTCAGGATCTAATCCAAGGTCCCAGTTCATTTCCTATCATCATTTTAACAAGTTTAAAATCTAAATCATATTCCTCCTAAATAAGCTCTCCTTCATATTCTCCCTTCTGTGTCTTAAGATTTGTTATCCTTGATACCTGGTATCCCCTCCTTACCCCAGTATCAGGTCTACACATCCTGGGAAATGACTCTTCCTTTAAAGGTTTCCATACTAATCTCTATCCTGTCTAATCTGTCGTAAACACCAGTGCCAGATTAATCATATATTCTTTTATTAATTATATAAACCCCAGCTCAAAAACATTTGGCTATTCTCACTGACTTTAGGATAAAATGCAAACATCTGATCAGCTTTCAAGTCCTCAATAATCTGACTTAACCCTATATATACAACTTTATCTAGACAGTATAAAATGAACTGATTTAAAAATTATGGAAAGGGAAGATACTGGGAAAGAGGGTAAGGAGACAACATACTAAAGGTTTTAAAAGAAGTACAAGGCATATTCTGGAGTAAGGAATAGACAAATTTCATTGGTATAAGAGTGAATAATCGGAGGTGAGGTTGGAAAAGCAGGCTGGGTCCATACTTGTAAGACTTGGGTGCTAAACTGAGGAATTTAGCAGGCAGCAAGAGAAATCATCATAGATTTTTTTGAACAGAGGAATGATGTAACAAAAGTGATGCTCAAGGAAAATTATTCTGGGGCTGGAATACAGGATGGTGGATTGGTGGAGGGGTAAAATAGAAAAGCTAAGATCACAGCTATTGTAAATAGTCTAAGCATAAAGTGAAAAGGATTTAAATAGCTGCAAGAAAGTTAGGAAACAAGGAGAAACGATTCATTCTCAGCTATTGCTGCTACACACTAACCTCCCAAAAACCAATCAGTGTTAGGGGTCCCATCAGGTACCTGTATGGGTGAGTGCATCGAGGTGGTTATAAGATTCATCGACACAGTATTTGAATAATTTCTGTTAACTTTAATCAATCTGTAAAACAATGGCACGGGTGACGCAAAAACATCCAAAATTCCTTTACATTTAAATGAACTTTTGGCAGAAAAAAACATTTGATTTATAATTGCTTACTTCAGTTATTAGTATTACCTGTGTTTCTACAAAGCTAAGCATTTAGATGAAGGCCACCAAAAAATACGATAGGGAAGAGGATTTTGGATGAAAAATTGCTCTAGTTTCTGAAAATGCAAAGATTTGCTTCAGATTTTCATTATTTGGTCTAGTAAGACATTTACACAAATATTGTGAAACTTGTAATAATAATGATGATGTCACCTCATTAAGAAAGTGATATATCAGGGGCTGGCCCCGTGGCCGAGTGGTTAAGTGCGCGCGCTCCGCTGCAGGCGGCCCAGTGTTTCATTGGTTCGAATCCTGGGTGCGGACATGGCGCTGCTCATCAAACCACGCTGGGGCGGTGTCCCACATACCACAACTAGAAGAACCCACAACGAGAAATATACAGCTATGTACTGGGGGGCTTTGGGGAGAAAAAGGAAAAAATAAAATCTTTAAAAAAAAAAAAAAGAAAGTGATATATCAAATTTCATGTAACAAGTGGGATTAGTGAGAGACATATAAAAGAAACTTAATTATAGCATCTAGCAGTGTCTTACACATAAGCCTTGTTTATGCTTTATTTCAATCTGCCTTAGCAATATGTATTAACTTGAATTGAAATAAGTTAATTCACAGAACTGTTTTATTACTATTACCGAATGGTAAATATATCTATTTTAATTCCATATAGACATTAAAAAGAATATAAAATTCAACTTCATTCTTTAAAAATTAATTTCTGTGCAAGATTCAGAGAGGAAACCAAGGAATAAGTCAATTCCCTTCAAAGAACCCAGTTTTGTTTAATTTCCAACAAAATTTATAGCTCATTTAATTCATCAGTTTTTCAGGAATCGTTGTAACTTAAAACATTACTCTCAGATACTTACTTGAGGTTGGAACAGATTATACGGGAAGTAATCTGAGGCAGTAATACACAATGTACCAGGATGCACACAGAAAACAGCCTGTATTTACAAATTGGCCTTCTGACAAAAGATACAATAGAGATGCCTAATTATAATATCAGAAGTACTTACGTAAAACAAGGTTTAAAAACAATAATTTAAAAATAAGGTACTGTGTAAAAACTAAGATGGAGTTTGTATATGTGTCAATTTAAAAGCCTACTGTTTCCCCTAGATTAAGGTCAATGTGTGCAAACAGCTCAGCCTTGATATTGAAACACTGCCACTCAGCAAAGAGGAGATTCAGTTCCTCAGAATAAATTGTATATTAGGGTGCTATATTTGCCACGTTTCTGTTTTTAAGCACTTTGGCCATTTATTGGTAGCTTACCCCAGGTTTGGTTTTTGGTTTTTCATTTACTTACTGACTTGAAATTTAAGGCTGATTCAATTTTTCAAAATGGAAATACCAACAACTCTGCTTGTATAGCCCAGATTGCTTCTGCTTTTACACAAGATCCATCTGGCTATCTAAATGAGGGCAGAAACTGGGAAGCGAGGTGTTAAGTTCCAGAGATCCAAATCAGAGATGTTTACATATAGACTAAAAGGACCATATCTTATATTGATCAAAGCAGTTACCCACAGCAAAATTTCAGGTGTAGAAGACAGTATACAACCAATCGCCAACCAGACACCTCACTACCCAGGCAGAGCTAATGACCTATTATGTCAAGATCATTCAGCAATATGACAGTTACTGCTGTGAGGTGAGGGCTGGAGTTTTCCTGTACAGTTAATAATTTAGCAAAAAATTCAAAATAATGGATGACTTTTGGAACCAAAAGAGGAAAGAAATTCTTTTTGGCTAAAAGATCTTGCATTGTCTAAAAATAATAATAAAATTCCAAAGATACTGAGACAATATGGTATGATGAAAAAGTATTAGCTCCAGAACCAGAAAGATACAATGTAACAGTTAACAAGATTCCCAAAAATGTTCATATTTGTTAATGAGGTAATCCCATGTCTAGGAATGTCAGAGCCAAAATAATTTAAAATAATAAAAGAAAAAGAAAAGTAATTATTACGATCGCTTCTGGGTGGTAAATGATTAGTAGTGATTTTTTGTCCTGATTCTTTATAGTCTACAAAACTTCTGAATAGAGAATTGTGGCAGGGCTGAGATTCAAATTTAGGACTAATAACCAAAATCCAGGCTCCAGACCTTTTTGTAATAGAAGGAGAGTTTTGCCAACACCACAAAAGGCCTGTCACTCAGCAAAGATGAAGCTGACTTACATTTCGGTCCTTACAAAGAATCTCAAACAACAGGGCACTCCCTCAATTTATTTATTTTGAACAACAAAATAGTGTTACAGAAAGCAATCTGGTAAGAAGACAGACTGGAAAGGGTAAGCCTCAGGCCAGAGAAGCGGAACTGCCTGAAGAAATGTGATGACAAGAGGGCACGAAGAACCACAGACACTTCCTGAACTTTTCCAGAGTCAGTCAAATTAGGCAGAATGAAGTTAATGGGGGGATCTGAGGAAAAGTTCTTAGAGCATTGCTTGAAATTCTGTTATCTGCAGTCATATAGGAAGTTAAGAGGAAAATATCACTGAGTAGGTTTAGCAGGGATAATTCCGCACGTCAGTATAGTATAATTTCATACAGTTAATCAGATAACTTTCCTGACATCTACCTATTATATAATGGGAAAATGCCAAGTGGTGGGGAGTGCCAGTAAGGGAGAGGGTGCTGAGACTAGACAGTCAGAAGACAGGGGAAAATAATACCGAGAAGTAAAAATGAGGATGGGATAGGAGGAAAAAAAGGTGGGGCAGAAGCAGAAGGAGTTACCAAATGTTAACTCCACTTGAGAATCTTACCCAAGTCCAGCCCTGAACCCTCTTTCCCTAAAGCCAATGATGCTGTCATTTAAATGTCTTATCCCAGACATGCTACTTCATTCTGACCAAATTAGTAGTGATAATGACCAAACTAGCCAGCATTCCTAGGTTAAGTGTAAAAAATTCAGAAATATTTCATAAGGATAAATCCGAGATGTCAAAGAAAGAATTCATATAATTTTATACTTTATAAAACTATGTACACATTCAGTTTATGGGGAATTATATAAATAATAACGTCATATCTCTCTCCTTTATTGGACTTTGTTTCCAAAGCTTAAGTGTAAAAAAAGGACACATAAGGGGCTGGCGTACTGGGTAAGTTCACATGTTCCACTTCGGCAGCCTGGGGTTTGTGGGTTCATAGCCTGGGCATGGACATATACGCTGCTCATGAAGCCATGCTGTGGGCAGCATCCCATATACAAAATACAGGAAGATTGGCACAGATGTTAGCTCACCAAAAAAAAAAGGACACATAACTTGCTTAATTCAACTGGGTAAGGTCATTTTGTGCTTGTGTTATGTTTTAAAAAGAGAAGGTTTTTGTTGTTGTTGTTTTTAAAAAAACATAGGGGTGCATATGCTACTTTGGATTGTTGATTTCAAATTGTTTGGGTAGATACCCAGTAGTGGGATAGCTGGGTCATATGGTAACTCTATTTTTAGGTTTTTGATAAATCTCCATACTGTTTTCCATAGTAGCTGCACCAGTTTGCATTCCCACCAGCAGTGTATGAGGGTTCTCTTCTCTTCACACCCTCTCCAACATTTTTATTTTTAGTCTTAGTGATTATAGCCATTTTAACAGGCTATAACAGGTGGTATCTTAGTGTAGTTTTGGTTTGCATTTCCCTGATGATTAGTGATGTTGAACATGTTTTCATGTGTTTATTGGCCATCTGTATACCTTCTTTGGAAAAATTTCTGTTCATATCCTCTGCCCATTTTTTGATTGGGCTGTTTGTTTTTTTATTGTTCAGTTGTGTGAGTTCCTTATATATTATGGAGATTAACCCCTTGTCAGATATGTGATTTGCAAATATTTTCTCCCAATTGGTGGGTTGTCTCTTTGTTTTGATTCTAGTTTCTTTTGCCTTGCAGAAGCTCTTTAGTCTGATGAACTCCCACTTGCTTATTTTTTCTTTTGTTTCCCTTGTCTGAGAAGACATGGTATTTGAGAAGATCTTTTTTAGTTCAGTGTCAAAGAGTGTACTACTGATATTATCTTCCAGGAGTTTTATGGTTTCAGGACATATCTTCAAGTCTTTGATCCATTTTGAGTTTATTTTTGTGTATGGCATGAGACAGTGATCTACCTTCATTCTTTTGCATGTGGCTGTCCAGTTTTCCCAACAGCATTTATTGAAGAGACTGTCTTTTCTCCACTGTATGTTCTTGGCACCTTTGTTGAAGATTAGCTGTCCATAGATGTGTGGTTTTATTTCTGGGCTTTCAGTTCTGTTACATTGATCTGTGTGCCTGTTTTTGTACCAGTATCTTGCCATTTTGGTCACTATGGCTTTGTAGTACATTTTGAAGTCAGGGATTATGATGCCTCCAGCTGTGTTCTTTTTTCTCAGGATTGCCTTAGCAATTCAGGGTCTTTGGTTGCCCCATATGAATTTTAGGATTCTTTGCTCTATTTCTGTGAAGAATGTCATTGGGATTCTGATTGGAATTGCATTCAATCTGTAGATTGCTTTGGGTAGTATGGACATTTTAACTATGTTTATTCTCCCAATCCATGAGCATGGAATCTCTTTCCATCTCTTTATGTCATTATCAATTTCTTTCAGTAATGCCTTATAATTTTCATTGTATAAGTCCTTCACCTCCTTGGTTAAATTTATTCCTAGGTATTTTATTCTTTTAGTTGTGATTGCAAATATAATTGTATTCTTGAGTTCTCTTTCTGTAAGTTCATTATTGGAATATAGAAAAGCAACTGATTTTTGTAAAGTTGATTCTGTACCCTGTAACTTTACTGTAGTTGTTAATTATTTCTATTAGTTTTCTGATGAATTTTTTGGGGATTTCTATATATAAGATCATGTTGTCTGCAACAGCGAGAGTTTCACTTCTTCACTCTCTATTTGGATACCTTTTAGTCCTTTCTCTTGCCTAACTGCTCTGGCCAAAACCTCCAGTACTATGTTGAATAAGAGTGGTGATAGTGGGCACCCTTGTCTTGTTCTCAGGGGGATGGCGTTCACTTTTTGCCCATTGAGTATGATGTTGGCTGTGCGTTTGTCATACATGGCCTTTATTATGTTGACGTAATTTTCTTCTATCCCCATTTTGTTAAGAGTTTTTATCATAAATGGCTGTGGGATCTTGTCAAATACTTTCTCTGCATCTACTGAGATGATCATGTGGTTTTTACTCCTCAATTTGTTGATGTGGTATATCATGTTGATTGATTTGCGGATGTTGAACCATCCCTGTGTCCCTGGTATGAATCCCACTTGATCATGATGTATATGATCCTTTTGATGTATTGCTGAATTCAGGTTGCGAAAATCTTGTTGAGGGTTTTTGCATCTATGTTCATCAGCAATATTGGCCTGTAGTTTTCCTTTTATGTGCTGTCCTTGTCAGGCTTTAGTATCAGAGTGATGTTGGCCTCATAGAATGCGTTAGGAAGCGTTCCATCTTCCCTAATTTCTTGGAACAGCTTGAGAAGGATGGGTATTAAATCCTCAAAAAGACGAGGTTTTAAAAAGTCAACTCCTAGTTGAAACATATATCCCAAATAAGTTCAAATGATCATCAATTTTAGCTTCCCCTCCCTCTATACTTTTCTAATTCTCACTGACAAAAAACTAAATTTTACTCATTTCTCTTTTTCCTTGTCAAATCTGGGAAAGAAAACTGTGTGTTCCTCTTGAACCTTTCCACTACGGTGAAACTCTTCTTCAGTCAAAAGACACAGAGTTGTCTTCCAGTCTGGAAAGTGTTTTACTGATTAACGTAAATTTGAACATTTTTCCTCAGCATTGGTAACAGACCAATTCTATCCCCATAGCCGGCTAGGTAGAGTCTAAATTACTGGCCTAAAGAGCTAGAAAATTAATAATGTATAACAGCAAAATACAGAACTATTTAAGTATCCTGGGGTTGCAAAGTACAGAAATAAAAATTGTAATAGATTAATCCTAGAAAAATCTCTGAAGGAGATAAGTTTAGGATTGACTTTTGAAGAAGCATGGCAAATACTCTACTCTGCTATAATGTAGTATGCACATTGGGCACCAATGAGAAATGAGTTTGGAAAGATAAGAGTTGACTGAGCTGTTAGAGGATATTAAATGTCAGAACAGAGAATAACCATAGCAAGGAAAGAACACAATGCTCTATTGAGTTAATTTCCTTAAAATCCAAATGATCACAAGTCAATAAATAGTGAAAATGTTTATTTTACAAGAAAGCATAACAATAAGATCAACATAAGACAATTACTTTGAATTTTAAAGACAAACATGTTTCCTATTTCTATAACAACTTAAATCATTAACTTTCAAGTGTGAAACTGACTTAATAACTAGCTAGTTAATTCCATCAGATAAAAACTAAAATGGCGTATTTTCACTCCTCAGAAAATAAGATGCTCACACAAGGCAAATGAAAAATCTGCAGCCTATGTCCATATGCATTTAATTTTACCACAGAGGCTGAAGTTTTACCTAGATTGAATAAGCTTCTCTACCTTTTTGAACTTCAGCTTTCATTACATTTTTAAACAAACATATAGCAAAAGATGGAGAGAGATTTTAGAAAATTGAAACAAAAGTCAAAGGCTAAATTCCTTGAAAGAAAGGAAATGAATCATTCCCTTTTGTATCTCAGCCTGGCATGGGGCTTAGTACATAGTAGGCATGCAAGGAACATTTGCTAATGAAATGCAAAGGCCTTGCCAACTAGAGGATTAATGCTTGGAAGAATCCCAAGCTAGGTTCCTGGACCAAATATCTGAAAATGTTCTCAATTCTACAACATCATATTGTACTTTCCAACAAGTCCTAAGTGCTAAACCAACTCTGTAATCCAATCAAATGCAACAGTAGTACTATATCCTTTGCATTTTATCTTTGAAATCTGGATCCAAGAGATTTTTAGCACATAAACCAGCTGGCAGCAAAACTTATCCAGTCTCCAAAGTTCCCTTTTATCCCTATTTATAAGTTAAAATATAATCAAATTAGAGTCCTAGACTAATGATAACCTGCATGCTAATCCGAGATCCATCAATAATTAGCTACGTGACCTTGAGCATATCACTTTTCTCCAAGTCTCAGTTTTCTCATCCACAAAATGAGAAAAAAGGGCATTTAAAAGCATTCCTTGGGGAAGTGTATCGATGACTGCAATTTACTTTGAAGTGCATAAAAATTAGGATAGACTGATGGATGGATAGAGGCATGGATTAATATATAATAAAGACAGTAGAGTAAAAAGTTCAAAATAATAATCTAGGTGGTGGATACATCTCCTCCACAGAAAAAACCCTGGTCAAACTCCCAACCTCTCATCTTTCCTATTCCTGAAAATGGTACCACCCCTCATCTAGTAGCTCAAAGCAAAATATCATAAGTTATTCTGAATTCCTCTTCTTCTCTCACCTGCCATCAGTCAGCAAGTACTGTTAGCTCCTCTTCCAAAACATTTCTCAAATCCATCCACTTCATTTCACTGCCACTACTCCTCACTGGTCCAAGCCATCATTATCTTTCACCTGAACTAAATAGTCTCCCTTCTTCCACTCCTGCCCACTTTCCAATGGCACTAAGAATAAATAAAATCCAAGCCCCTCGTGATGGCTTACAGACCCCCACTGGCCCCTGTCTACTTCTGTGATCTCATCCCTATCACTTTCTCCCTCTCATTTCCTAGGTGCCACCCACAGTGGCCTTTCTATTCCTATAACACACCAAGTTCCTACATTAAGGCCTTTGTACTTCACAATTCCCTCTGACTGGGATGTTTTTCCCCAAAATTTTCACTTGGCAGACTCCTTCCTTCTAGTCATTCAATTTGCAGCTTTCACGTGCCCTCCTCAGGGCGGTCCTCCCTAACCACCCAGTCTAAACAGGACACTCTCTCATCACCCTGCTCTATTCTTCCTAGAGCAGCAGAGTGGACCACTTATGAGCACAGACTCTGCGGTCACACTGCCCGGATTCAGCAGCCAGCTCTGTACTTTCCTAACTAGCTTCTCTGTGCCTTGGTTTTCTCATATGTAAAATGGATATAATACTACTTCATAGAGTCACCGTGAGACTAAATAAATATGAAGGAGAACACTTAAAAGCAATGCCTGGCACATAATAAGGGCTGTGGAGTCTTTGCAATCATTATTATGACATTAGTTTATGTCTTCTTGTTTATTATCGATTTCTCAGTTGGAATGTTAACTCCATAAAGAGATCGTTTGCCTCATTTACTGATACATCCCCAATGCCTAGAAAATTGTCAAGCACTTAGCAGATGCTCCATAAATACCTGCTACATGAAAACATTATTATGCGCTGACATTTGATTGTGGTACTATTTCATTTGCCCTCGGTAAACATTTATTTACAAGGTAGTGTTTTTTCTTTGGCTTTTATTTTTGTAAAGATTGGCCCTGAGCTAACATGTGTTGCCAATCCTTTTTTCCTTCTTCTCCTCAAAGCCCCCCCAGTAAACAGTTGTATATTCTAGTTGTAGGTCCTTTTGGTTGTGCTATGTGGGACGCCACCTCAACATGGCTTGATGAGCGGTGCCACGTCTACACCCAGGATCCAAACTGGCAAAACTTCAGAACGACGAAGCAGAGCGCACAAACTTAACCACTTGGCCACAGGGCTGGCCCGTCGTATTTTTTTCTCTTGCTTAAGTTTCAGAAATTATTTGAAAGAAATAAAGCCAGAAAGTAATAAAAACACTGTATCTTGAAGATTCCATTAATTTCTTAATTTGTAATTTAAAAATTCTTCTTTCTCATTTAAAAAAATAATAATAATTTAAAAATAAACATGTTTAAAACAAAACAAGTCAGTCTCCTTTTCCTTCCTACCTTTGCTAAAGCATTAATAGGTTTAGCTCTCACCTGTTCATTTTATACTAATAGTATAATATCTATATCATATATCTTTCTTAGAATATTTAGCAAAATTAAAAGAGATCATTTAAAAACAGCTAGGATTAGAGAATGATAAATCCACTCTCTTTAACGTATCTACCTCTTCTGTCTGAGGAGGGCCACACAGACCCCTGCACTAAAAGGGACACAAGTTAAAGCAAAGTGACGGTGCTTGGGGGGGGGGGGGGGGGGCGTGAGCAGAAACTGTAAACAGACACATCCCCTACTGCGGCGCTGGGGCCTGAGGGAATTATACCTTAAGAAGCTTTGGTTATCTGTCATATTAATTGTTGAAAGAATAAAAAAACGTATTAATCTACAATTTAATACGTTATAAAGATGACCATTTTAATGTACTGAGATGTTTCTTAAATAATAACATGGCTATATTTATCACTATAAAATATATCTCAGTTTCCTAGGGCTGCTATAATACAGTACCACAAACTAGGTGGCTTAAAACCACAGAGTGTACTCTCTCACAGTGCTGGAGGCCAGAGGTCCAAACTCAAGGCATCAGCAGGGCCATGCTCTCTCTGGGACTCTGGGTGGAATCCTTCTTTGCCTCCTCCTAGCTTCTGGGGGTGGCCACCAACCCCTGGCACTCCCTGGCTTGTCGCTGCAGCATTTCAAGCTCTGCCTCTGTAGTCACATGGCATCATGTACCTGGGTCTCTTCTCTTCTTAAGAGCCCACCCTACTCAGGAGCCTTCATCCTAACTAATTCCATCTGCAACGACCCTATTTCGAAACCGCGGTACTAGGGATTAGGACTTCAACATACCTTTTAGGGGCAAACAATTCAATGCAAAACATATACCTAGGTATATATTGCATCATTACCTAAAGTTACAAACTTTCAATTCATCAAGATATTATTTATCTTTAAGGTAGACAGAATACATTTCTGAAGTTTGATAATTAATAAAATGGGCCATACTTATTTCTGGTCCCAGCTCTAGGACTATGTTATTTCTATGGTTGAATTAACAGCTTTATAATTATGAAAAATATAATTAGGTCAGTGATCTAAGAAAGTAAACATTCTTTTTTTTCTCTTGAGGAAAATTAGCCCTGAGCTAATTTCCACTGCCAATCCTCCTCTTTTTTTTTGCTGAGGAAGATTGGCCCTGAGCTAACATCCAAGGCCATCTTCCTCTATTTTATATGTAGGACACCTGCCACAGCATGGCTTGCTAAGTGGTGCATAGGTCCACACCCAGGATCCGAACCAGAGAACCCTGGGCTGCCAAAGTGGAGCACACGAACGTAACCACTATGCCACCAGGCCGGCCCCTAAGAAAGTAAATATTCTAAACCTGTTACAAACAAGTGTCATGAATAAAATAACAATGATGAGGGGGCCATTTTGGTTATAATTTCACCTCTGTCTGTTAACATAATAAAGACAACTAGTCCTAAAATGTGATGTACAAAGTAAAATTACATGTATCGAATCCTGTGTTTCTATTTAGTTACATTATTTTTAAAAACAAATAAACAACAACAACAAGCAGATACACTTTCTCCCCCTAGTGAAGAGATTCTTACAGCAACTGGAAGTAAAAGCTCTAGGCAAGAGAGGGACTTGGCCAACTGTATGTGTGGACCACACTCCAGCACAGCTCGTCTTTTGGAATGATTGTTTCGAGCCGCGAACTTATGACCAGCTCTTTGAGGTTGTACCACTGCTGAAAGAGAGGGGCCTCCAGAGAAGCACAAAGAAGAAACTCTAATCCTATCCCTGAATCTAGTCTGGGCCCAAAAGTTAGAAAATGGCCACAGGAGGGCTGTGAGCTTTTTTTTTTTTGGAGGAAGATCAGCCCTGAGCTAACTGCTGCCAATCCTCCTCTTTTTTCTGAGGAAGGCTGGCCCTGAGCTAACATCCATGCCCATCTTCCTCTACTTTATACATGGGACGCCTACCACAGCACGGCGTGCCAAGCGGTGCCATGTCCACACCCAGGATCCAAACCAGCGAACCCAGGGCCGCGGAAGCGGAACGTGTGCACTTAACCACTGCACCACCGGGCGGGCCCCCAAGGGCTGTGAGCTTCTAATATCGTTTGCATAGATGCTTCTTCAATCACCACCAGTGCTGGTGACGCAGAGAAACAGTATCTTAGGAGGTGACAAGTTTGCAAACTGTAGGTAATAAGACAAATTATACCTACTCCCATTCCGTGTTTTTTTGTAATGACAAAATATCTCTATATTGTTTACTTATAAAAGGTTCCTTAATGCATTAAAAGTGCTGATGAAATTCTCACCTGCATTATATCACTTTAACAGTGGATTAATATGCCACATTTTAACAATTTTTTATTCTTTCATTTAGTAAGAAATTATCCTAAGATACTATCTATCAGCCTTTCAAAGATCCATTCCCAGTTTTTAAAAAAAAATATAATAGAGTTTGTGGGGCCGGCCCCGTGGCCGAGTTCTTAAGTTCGTGTGCTCCACTGAGGCAGCCCAGGGTGTGGCCAGTTCGAATCCTGGGCGCGGACATGGTACCGCTCATCAGGCCATGCTGAGGTGGCATCCCACATTGCCACAATTAGAAGCACCCGCAACTAAGAATATACAACTGTGTACTGGGTGGCTTTGGGCAGAAAAAGGAAAAAAAAATCTTTAAAAAAAATAGAGAGTTTGTTTACTAAATTAGTCCAGTTTGAACCTCTAAAACAATGCTATCAAATAAACAGTAAAATATCATCTATCTTGAGACCAGGCTTCTAGAATATTTCCAAATCCAGAAATAGGAAACAACATATACACACAAGTTCTGGGGGTAAAGAGCAGCTCCTGATTATCTAAGTAAGAACAAATATAACAGAAAATAAAGGAATACCACCCTAGGTCTACACGCGACCCCCTGAAATTAGACAATCCACCAGGGAGAAGTAAAGAAGCACTACAATTGGCTGGCAGGATCTCTGCAAGGTCAGTTTTTTCTCTGGAAAGCAGAGAAGTGTGGGAGAAGCAATCAGAGTAAAGAGAAAACAAAACTGGAGAGATGAGTAGAGAGTGAACAGCTGATCAAAGGCAGCTGAGGAGGGCGAGGCTGTGAGCTATCGACACAGACAGGCCAGATCTATAGTCTGCACCTTAGCAGTTCCTACAGGCGTAGGCAGGAGCTACAGGAGAAAAGAGAAAGATACCACCTATGCCCCAGGATTCTAGCCTTTGATGCTTAGCGCATTTACACAGTAACAAGCCACTCCATGTACAAGCAACTACAATAGTCTGTGCAACGTTTATACATGAAAAATACGACAGAATAAAATGTATACGTTTATAATAGTCATCCCTTAACAAAGAATTCAATCTTATTCTAACGTAAAATGTACTGGGGGGAGGGCTGCGGACCATGAACTACAGCTACAAATGGTCCCCTCAGGAAATCCTCATATATCACAGTTATCCCTCCCTTTTTTACCTTCTTTGCCTCCATCTCTATCCCAGAAAATGTGAACCCAAACTTTTTCATGAGGAAAAGGCACATAAGCATAAATAAAATAAAATTCCAGAGTGTTCTAATAAGGTTGATAACACACAGAAACTTACAATTTCACATAATTCCCAGAAGAGGGAATCAAACAGGGCTGCTGAATCTCTTGGAGACTAGAGCTGTAGGATAATTCCAGAATGATTCTGGACCTTGGGAAGAGGACTTTGTGGCCCCTCCCTCCAGCGCTCTGCTATTAACACTACTCAGCACTACATCATGCATCATTTTTTTCTGCTTACTCATAGTTTCTTCTCCCATAATTTCAGTTTGTACACGGTTTAGCATGGCCTCGCCAACCCTGACTCTCCCTCCCCACCCCCACAATCAGTGGTGCATTTGGTAAATGCTTACAACTCCCACCACAGCCGTGACAACAGTGAAAACAGAGCTCGGATGATAAGTGCAGTAGCAAACCATTTATAGTATTTCCACCAGACAGACAGGAGAGATGTAAAAAACTCAAGAGCATAGATAGTAGTAAAATGTAGTAAAATAATTAGGGAATGATGTGGAATCTAGGGGGGAAAAAAACTCATAGAAACTGAGCAGAATGGTGGTTGCCAGCAGCTGGGAGGTGACAGGAAATGGGGAGAGGCCGGTCAAAGGGCAGGAACTTTCAGTTTTAAGAATAAGGTCTGAAGATCTACTGTATAACATAGTGACTACAGTCGATAATACTATATTGTATAATTGAAATCTGCTAAAAGAGTAGAACTTAAGTGTTCTCACCCCCTTCCCAAAAAGTAAATAAGTGAGGTGATGGATGTGTTAATTAACTCGATTGTGGGAACCCTTTCACAATGTATATATACATCAAATTATACACTTTATATATACACTTCAAATAAATTACAATTTTGACAGTTGTACCTCGATAAAGCTGAAAATAATAAGGAAATGATTAATTTTGAGTATTAAGTACCTTTGTTATTAATATAATTTATTAGAATTTTATGCAGCTTAATTGTTTTAAATGACTGTATTGGACAGCTAACTCGCAAAATTCCTGAAAATTTAACCATCAATCTTGCGAAAGAGTACAGCCAGTTCCAGTGCATCACTGTAAAACCTCTCGGCTGAAGTTCCTACCCCTAATTGGAAATTCTTTTCTTTTGACTTAGTTCAAGTCCCCAGGAAAGATCCTTACTGGCCCCATTCATCTTTTTAAGCCACAGAAATCACAGGCTGCTGACCAGCCTATGAACTGGTTGCTTCAGTTGAGGTGCCCTCCCTGCCCAGGGTACCTGTGGCTCGCAAGAGAGGCTGAGATCAGTGACATAAAACACAGATGTCTCAGCAGCAGAGATGGGCAGGTAGGACAGACACAAGCTAACCTAATACAAAAGGTCACTACAGATGTTAAGTCCGTCGGCCCTATGATCATTTAAACTACAGGCCATGTCAAAAGAGAAGCTCACAGAAATGACAATGAGTTATCAAGAAAGGGTCAAACTGCATTTAAAATACTGTATTTGAAAAGAGTGTGTGGGAGAGATCTCATCAAGACGGCAGCGTAAGCAGACTCTGAAGTCATCTCCTCCAACGAACACAACCAGGTTACAACTATCTTTGGAAAAATTACGCTGGAGAGAAAACTGAAAACTCGACAAAAAGAACCCCCACAACAAGGGACAGTCCTGACTAAGGAGGAAGAGGCAGAAATTCCTGCTGGAGAGGAAAACAAGAGTGTGTGGGAAAGGGTCAGCTGGCACTCAACATCCTTCTTCCTTATAGTATACCTTCCTGAAATGCAGAGGTTGATAAACTAAAACTATATTTTCCAGACTCTTTTAGTATTCGGGATGCAAATGTGACTCCATCATTAAGATGCAGGACACAAGATATGGAAGGAAGAAGTGAAGCTGAGCCCCAACAGTCTATAGCTGTTAGCTGCTTTCAACCACCAAAGAAGATCATGGACATGTTAGTGTCCAGTCTCCAGCTTTGAGGGTGTTGAGGGACAGTGGCAGAAGCAGTAGTGCCAGAGTGAGCATTCCAGCATCTAGTCACTAGTTCACAGGCATCAAGGAGAAGTTGTCACAGCAGTGGCCAGATGCTACATTCCAGATTAAAAGCAGTTATGATGGCAATAGCAGTGACTGTTGTGATCCCCTTGATCACAGCTACAGTGGTATTTTCTTGCCATGGTTTCAGTGGCAACCTCCTGATTGTCACTTTCCTCACTGTGGCAGAGGTGGCAGCTCCTGTGGCGAGTTGCCCCAAGGTGTCCTGGAAGTCAGTCTCAGAAGCCTGGCCTAGAGCCCAGCCCTCCAGCCCTTTCAAAGATTCCCTAAGCAACTAATTCCCTGCACGACATCCCTTTCTGTCTCCTACAGGAAACCCTGCAAAGGAGTAGATGGTAGATGGGTTGTAGAAAGATTTTTTCATATCTACACTCGTGCTGTTCTTTCACAGACATACAAAGGGCGCAAGCAAGACGTCACCATTCTGATTAGTCTTACCTAATAAATACAGAATCTCCCCAGAACTGCTGCCTCAATCCCCTTTCTTCAGTTTTGCCTCAAACAGGCGAGTACTTTCTCCTCTGCTGTGGCCAGCTCTCTGTGGCCTGAGACATCTACTTGTCCTGTACCCAGCAGCACAGTCCCTCCTACCAGTCATGTCACTGACATCAACCATCATTACAGCCAGACAAGTTCAAGGATCCTCAGCCAATAACCGCTCACCCACCACATCCCTGAGCAGTCCCTAGCCCTGAACCTCTTCTTCCCCACTGCATCCCCAAGTCAGTCGGGGAAGAAAAAATAAAAGCATAGCTGGCTCTAATCCAGACTTGTAGCATCACCCCTCCAGAAAGGGGCAAGGACAGCGATAGCAGTCTGCCCTACAGCCCCCATTCAGAAGGATTCTACTGAATGCACTGTGAAGAATCTTTCTGATAAGAAAAATAATTTTTCAAAGCTAAACCAACTAACAAGAACAAACACTTAAGTATTCAGCTGTTACACCAGCTAACAATTTTCTCACTATTTAAATCTTAACCACAAGCTACAGCATTATGGAAGGCTAAAAATGCCCTGAAAACCTGTGGCATGTAATGATTAAAATTCTTTCTTGCGCTCCAACTTCTGGGTTACCACTGCCTCTGACGACACTCATGCGTGCTGATGGCCTGACAAACTGAGTCACCACGTTATACTTAATTCCAAAAGAATGCACATTTCATAAAGAGACAGAGTATCTTTAACAGGTTCATTCTTTTTCACTAATTTCCTACAGAAATTCTTATGCCAAAAACTAAAACAATAAAGGAAGGTGAGTTCTAGTCCCCGCTCTGCCAGCCTCATGCTGACTCCTGAGCAGAGTTACCTGCCATTGTTGAGCCTCAACTTACTTATCTGTAGACTAAAGATATGGGCTGGATTGCTATGGCTTCTTCCAGGTGAGTGACTGACTTTCAGCCCAAAGAGGAAACATAACAGCACAAACACTTGAAGAATTAAGAGGCGCCAATCCTCCATACTTGCTTGAACTGCCCTTTCAAAGGAACCAGCTTACTGTGCAGTACTTGAAGCCTGGAAGAAGAGATCTACTTAAAAACAATGAGTTCTTCTTCTATCTAGCTTGCCTAAATTTTATTTAAGCAACGTATACTCTGAAAAGAGTCTGCAGACTTATGAAAAATTCCTAATTCCAAAATATATTCATTTCTACATTCATCAGAACATTTTCTATGCTACCTGTCTCAAGATAAGTGTGCTACCACCTTCCTGGGGAGTGAATTATAGAGCAAGCGGACAGGAAACACGAGAACAAGATATTATTTCCAATCTCAAGTATACAATTTTCACAAGTATATTTATCCTAAAAATATCTAGGCGTTTACATATAACTGCTGAAAAGATCACCTTACAAAGGTAGCAAGAATTAATGCTAACTTACTGCTTGATTAGTAATTCTTGGGAATAACTACTTTATCATGCAGTTTAGTCGTACAGACTGACCTGCACTGTCACCAACTTTGTTTAGAAACAGAACCAAGCAATGAAGCTTTTCTTTTAAGTACTTGTCCAATGTCTTAGTGCATTTAACACCCACTCAATTCAGAATTATAAGGTTTTTCCTTTTAAAAGGGAAAAAGGAAGTAAGACAGGTTTTTCAGATATAATGAAATAATATTGTATCCGGAAAGTGAAGGAGGCCTCAAAACTGTTTCAGTGCTTAGTCTTCCCTGTGAGTCTGCTGTAACCATCGGCATGTTAATCTTCCCGAACCCCAGTTTTCATGCATAAAAGAGAGACGATAATACCTGACTCACAGAGAATAATGATATACAAATGTCTTTACAGGAGACATGTATGTCAACATACACACCCTTATAAACCAAATGAGATGGGTGTATAATGCCCTGACATATGACTGTTACCCAGTAAATGGCAGCTAGTATTATTGTGACACGTCCCCAAGTCAGAATATTCCCATTAGACTTAGAGCAAGGTTGTCAACTGAGAGTTGCCAGCAAAGACAGGCTGATATGTCACTCAATCACTGTGAGCTAGCTCTAGTTAGCAAATCTAATTCTATTCAAAGGAAATTAAATTTTTCATTAGCATGTGCATTCCAGCTTAAATCAAACACCGAAATTAGTGAATAGTATCCTCAGCTAAAATTAATAATATTTTGACAAAGTATCCTGGCAAAAGCTACAGAGAGGGGTGAAGATATAGTTCTGTGAGCAGCGGTAGGGAGGCTGTGTTATTTTAACAGATTTCATGGCTTAATTAACCAATATATGGAATTAATATTGGGGAACTCTGGTCACAAGAGGCTTCTGCAGTAGAAGCAGTGATTTTCCAAATATGGTCTAAGATATCCCAAGAGGGACATAAACTAATCTAAAACTACAAGGTCCCCACTATGATTCTTACTGACAAATCACACTATTTTTATGTACAATCAGTGTATTTACCAATAACCTACCAACATTTAACACTCACTAAAGGTCCAACTACCAGATAACACTTGGCAGAACTACAAAACTCCTACAGTGCATGTCACACATAAACAGACAGCTGATATCAGAACTATTATTTCTATGCCACCAAAGTTGAAGACACTAATACAGCAATTAGAATATAAAAAGAACGTGAAAAGACATTCAGAGTACCAGCCCCTCTCTTTCACCCCTCCACCTCTACTCTAAGTCCCTCTGTTCCTCCCAACCCCCCGTGGAGGCAGGAAAAAACTTAACAAAGGTGGTCAGGCTTTATCCTATAATGTCTGCCAAATAACTTTTTTTGTGATTAAACAGATACCACATTACACACTGAAGTAGGGTTTCAAAGTTAAGAGTCGGTGAAGTAGTTCCTTTACGTATAACTTCTATGAGATCATGATTAAAAGGTATTATTAGGGAGCCCTTAGAAATAATACTATAACAATGGAATATCAATTTATGTTTTAAAAGACCATTGTTTTAAAAGCAAAACATCTTGGAAAGCAGTTAGTTTAGAATTTCATTTTCAAAATGGTACACCAATATTAAGTTTTTAAAACTGTATTAACTAGATTAATAATCATTTTCTCAATGCCAAAGATGATTAAATGATCCTTTAAAGTATTCCACCTACCTAAGAACAAGCAGCATTGGTTTAGAGAATCTTATTTGATGCAAAAAAAAAAAAATCAAAAAACTACAAGCAGTACTTTTAAATTGTGCACAATAAGGTATCAACATCCAATTTTTTAAAGAAACAGCATTAAGATAAAAGCAGTTTTTAGATAAAAAACATAAAAAAATGATAATATTTGAGTAAAATGTCTGAGTAATATCAGTGCCTCAGTTTTGGTCTATAGCCAATATCTGGTATTTTAAAAATGAAAATTTTATGATAACTGTGTACTGCTGTTGGCTTCCAAGTAGGAGAGATTAAATGTTTTAAAAGAGGCCATTTTCTGCAGTGTTGTCTCCCCAGCCTCCCAACTTTTGAGGAACTACCCGTCCCTTATCTCCTGGGGCTCTGACACAGTTATTAATCACATTGTGCTTTCTCTACTCAGCTGACAGAGGAGACACATCATCCAGACATCACCCATCACAGTACCCCATTGCCCGCTCTCCACAATTGGTCCAAGAGATGGGCACAGGACCAAAGTCCCTGCAGGAGATTTGTTACTGGGTTCTAGAAAAAAGATGAGAAGCTTTAAGGACTCTGTATGACTTGGGGTTCACAGCCATCTTTCCTGATACCCTGACAGCTGAGCTGAGAAAGAAGCCAACTTGGAGGAAAAGAGAGCCAAACAGTCCTGATGACCATGAGCCGAGAACGTGAACTCAGCTGTTACTGTCCTACGCCTGGGTCTGCACGTAGGTAAGCCAATAAATTTCTTCTTAGCCTAAAGAACCTCAGTAGAGTTTCTGTCACTTGCTGTAGAATCCTTACAAATATAGAAAACGACAATGTGAATTACAATTTTTTTCCTTCTTGCTTAGATCTAAGCTACGTATCACAAGGTACCTGTTGCAAACTGGACAACATACCCAGAGGACTCTATCTCCAGAACCACTCCAGCAAAGGAGACGTTTAAAAGTTATTTTATTAGATGAAAAAACAAAGCTAACTTAGCTTAATTCTACTTAAGTTCATAAATAAAGCAATTTATTAATAAACACTTCTTTTCTCTTCCCTTTTGGGGTGTTTCATTTCATAGAACTACTTCTGTTAAATGTCATCATGTATAGTACAATCCCATTTTTCACAGTCACACAAAATTTCTAATCAGAGCGACAATGAGATACAGGGTAGCTTCTCATAAACTTCCCTGCAGCAAGAAAAATAATTATGTGTTTAAAATTCTCGACAAAAAAATAGCAAAGACCCTAAAATGCCAGAAAGTTTTAATTAAGTAGATCAGTTACTCTTCCTACTGCACAACCAAGACCAGAGGGGAAGCCTCTAAATAGATCTTAATTATTAATAAATGTGAAGCAAAATTTCTTTCCATAATATAAAAAATTTTCAAACTCCAAATAAATTACAGCAAAAAAGTTTCATCCTCTATATTTCTTACTGAGTCTCTAAAACACTATCTCTAGTATAAGTGTTAATAAAACAAAGAACTTGACCCTCTATGATCACTGTCTGTCCTTTCTTGGGTATTTAGATATAGCACAAGTCAAATTATGGTCTCAAAATGTAGTCCCTGCTCCCCTGGCCATGCGGGGGTAACTGAAATTGAGAGCAGGGTGGGGGAAGAATGGCTCCTAAGAACCACTGCAAGGCAGAGGCATTGGGATAAACCTGCTGGGGTTGGGGGAAAATGGAGATATAATGGGGCTACTTTTTTCACTGGAAGTCAATCAACAGTGACTATAACAAAAGAGAAGGCAGGATTAAGGTGGAAATAGACTTTCAATTCCCTTTTTACTAGACTAGCAAATTAAATTTCCCATAAAACTCGTAGGCTTCCAAAGCAACCCAAGAAAGCCTATAAGCATAAAGCAGAGTACTAATGGCAATATTTCAGTTACACTGCGGGTTTAATGAAACGCTTATTACATTATGAGTTGAATAAGGCTAAAGGTAGAAATAGCATTAAGCACCTTACCAGCATTATTTCTAGAAGAAAAAATATTTCGAGGTCCAATTGAAGAAAAAACAACTTATAGGAGGCAATTCATAACAGAACTACCTATACATTTAAACAACTAATATGATTTTCCCTCTAGTTTCCAAATATTCTATAATGTGGGTTTTGTGCTTTTATACAAAATAAAGTTTTACACACACACACACACACACACACACACACCCCGCCCTGCTGGGATGGACTTACCTCTAGACCTTCCTGTATTGAACATTCTTGCCCCGTGTTTTTCTTCTTCTCTGCTTCTTTCCCACTACTGAGAAGATCCTAATTCCACTCAACCAAAACCTATCCATCTTTCAAAGCCAGACTAAGTCCAAAATTCTTCACAGTTCCCTCCCCAACCAGCCAAGTGGGAAAATAAGGGCAGGTAGCAAGGATCCTAACAAGACATAAAAAGAATGACACCTTTCTTTCATCTCATCTATACATTTAACTTCTACAAAGCCATTATGCACACTCAGATGAGGACAATTTCTTAGAATTAAAAGATAGGTTTTTCATCTAGTGTTCAACCAAAATACAGCAATGGGTTCCAACATGGGCAGAAAAATGGCGTATAGAACTCATCCTAAAAGTGGTACAATACAAATATAACGTATAAAATACAGCGAAAATAAAATACACGTTGTATTGTAAATAAAACACAAACACAATGTATTTTGAGCAATTTAAATTTAAGGGCTTTTCAAAAGAAAATTTTGTTTATATTTGATTTCTCTCTGTTTGTAGTGACTTGAGAACCCAAATCCTAAGACACAACTCCAGGCCACTTTTTAGAACAGCACACTAGGCAGCCAATTAATTAATCAAACTTCCACCAAAATTCATACTAAAACTTACCTAAAGACTTTTCTGTGCGTACTGGGAGAAAAGGGAAAAAGGTAAAACCTACAGGTGTTCCTTAGCACGGAATCAAGTTCCCACTAAACTGTGAGCTTCTTGAGGACAGACCATTTCTGACGCATTTTTGTATTTTATATTTTTACGTCACCAGTGCTAGCTCACACGGTGGGTACACCACTAAACGTTTGCTCAGAGAATGAATGTGTGCCAGTAATACAACTTTCTATTTTCTATTTATGAAGTAAAATAAGTACTTTTGGGGGGAAAACATTACAAATAATATTTGTTAAAGGAGACAGAGAGCAACAGACTTGCCTCTCTTCCCCCATAAACGAGTCTCTCAGAACACCAGCCTCTGAGCTACTGAAAAACTTACCCTTAGGAATGGTTTTAAATTAAGGGTATTCATTCTTTCAACAAAACATAGGATTACAAGGAAATTATTTCTCAAAATTTTAGAAAAGAGGGGCCAGCCCCATGACCAAAGGGTTAAGTTCATACATTCTACTTCAGCGGCCCCAGGTTCACCAGTTCGGATCCTGGGTGTAGACCTACCTATGCACCACTCATAAAGCCATGTTGTGGCGGCATCCCACATAGAAGAACTAGAATGACCTAAAACTAGGATATCAACTACGTACTGGGGCTTTGTGGAGGAAAAAAAAAAGAGGAAGATTGGTAATAGATGTTAGCTCAGGGCCAATCTTCCTCACCAAAAAAAAAAAGTTTAGAAGGGAAACAAAAATAATTAATTAATTAAAAGAGACACAGTTCTAGTCCTCAATACCAAAACAATTATCTTTTGTCAAATCACAAACAACTAAAAATGGACTTGGAAATTGGCAGAGTTTGAAATCGGTAGGTAATGTTGAAGTGGTTCATAAAAATGAAATTCTCCTACAACATACTCCCAAAACAATAAGTGCCCACAAAATTTACAAAGGACTTAGGGGTTACATACAAAAGACATTATATGAAACATTCACCTGAGCAGATTCCGGACTGACTTCTTAAGTCAGATTCTTAAATGCAAGAGGTTTGTTTTATCATTAATTTACATAAATCAGAGACCAGGCCAAAAAAAAAAATCACTGAAATTTATCTCTGATAATGAGAGGTTTTATAAAGTACATCCCAGGATCACAGAAGAAAAACAATTTCTATTCCCCAGGAACACAGTTATGTTCCATGAAAATCAGTTTTAGCATTAAACTGAATAAAATAAAAATGATCTGAAAGTCGAAAGGGCCAAATGTTAAGTCCTATCACTGTGGGATAAGCCCAGTACTCATATGAATTAAAGGCGTTAATGAATAAAGTCCAGAACCTGAACCTTGAGTCATTAAAACCAACTTCAGACCGAAAAACTTGCTACCAAAATTTGAGAAAGCAGGAAAGTTTCAAGTTTAACGTTTATCAAAATTTGATGCTATTTTCCCTAACAAAGGGGCTGCCTCATCCAATCTCTAGTTTCTATTGTTTAAAAAGGTAAAGAGAAACTTTTTTGTATTGCAAAACTAAGAGGCTAGAAATTAACTCTAATTTCTCTCACTCTTTGCTTCTTCAAATATTACAACTATCTAAACAAAACTCACCGAAAGTCCCAAGTTACCCACTAAACCAAAAAAACTAACAAAAAGATCCAAGAGTTAAGAGAAGAAACGGGTAGAGTTATGCATTACTGACCTAACATAAACATCCTTACTTAAAAGCATCTAGTGATGTTTCTTCACCAACGGGGAATGTATTTCTAGGAATGTGCTCATTTTAACAACATTTCCTCATAAATCAGATGTTTCAAAGAGTCAGTGATGAAGACTTTTACCTCCATTTATGAGCATTAAACAAGATCTGTTTCAAATTAGTTTTTGTTTAAACAAACTGTATCATTGTTCCTCCTGATTTTCACCTCTAGACTTAGAGCAGCTGAATACAATGCGTGCATAATAACATAGTAGACAATGATTTCATGTACTTATTGTGTCAATACTCAGTCTCTGGAATTAAATCCACATAATTTACAACCCCTGAAATATTTGTTTAAGGTAGACAAAGAAGCGAATATTCCATAAAACTCTGCACATTCATGGTTTGGAGAATTTTAGAACAAAATTAACTACTTCAATCATTAATCAGAATAGAAACTTTCAAAATATACTCTGAAGTAAAATCAAAGAAACTAATCCTGGTCACAGGACTACATCATGAAACAATTTCACCAGAGGTCCAAATTCCAACTTCCTTTACTACTGGGAAAGCACAAAGTTCAAATTCAAGTAAACTTTTCTCTGTAGAAAAATAACAGGGCTGTAATTAAGAAAGAGGTGACCAGTTGGGTCAAGCAACAGGTGGAACCAAAGATTCTCCTAGAAGCAGGAAAGTACTGACTGCTAAGTATTACATTAATACTAAATAAGAATAAGAATTCAATAAGAAATTCCCTAATTTTATCAGGAAAAGCCTCAGATTAGAAACCATATTTTAAAAATTACTTTCGAATCTCCATTACAGATTATAACAGAAGAAAGAAAGAAAAAAAGAAAAACCCAAATCAAAGCTAAAGACAGTCACTGGCAGCAAGAACCTTCAGCAAGTCATCTGGGTGATGGTGCTGTCTCTGGCTGGCTCTTCCTAGCATCTACTGGAAGAAAAGGAGAAAGTTAGGCAGAATGAGTGCTCCAGCAGCCGTGTCCTACAGTCCAGCTCTTCCTTCCACCACGGACTTTGTCAGAAGACAGTATGACATCATTCCCTGCTAATGTGACACCTTACAGAAATGGTTAAATTTACTCCTGCTCTGTGCCAGCTTCTAAATGATATGTTATGAATATAGTTTAATAAAGAGTTACTAATCTAGACGAGACAGAGTGCTGAGAGCACTTTACAATGCCCTATTAAATTGAAAAATCCATTTCTCTCACAAAGTCTAGATAAAAGGGGAAAAAACACCAATGTGATGGACAAGTTCCTTTTTAAATTCCCTTAATTCTGTATTTTCAGACTTTTCAAAATTAATCCCAACAGTAAAAAAATCTGTCTCCTCTAGAGATAATATTTATGCTGTTTTTAATCACACCCAAAGTTCTACGAATAACCTCAAGTTCTTAATTCCTAATATTTAAAGTCTTGTGCTTAACCTGCAAAAATCTTGCTATTTCATAAGAAGTGTTTAAGCAAAGCCATTTAAGAAAGCCATTTAATATAATGCCTAACATGAGGCTATTAAGAAACTAAGAATACTATTCTGTTTAAAGAGATTAAAATTTTTAAATTACAACTTGCTTAGAAACAAGAATACTAATCTCAGATGACACATAGTGGTATCTTTTAGAAATTACTGAAGTAGAGTGTATCTTTTAAAAATAGGTGTAGTATTCAGAACTTTTATTATTAATGATTACAAAATGTGCTACACCCAGTAACATAAATTATTCCCTTTATTTTAGCGAGGCATTTAAAATAGGATCTGTGGTATCTGTGGTTGTCAAGAGTGCAAAATTTTATTACTATAAAAAGGTCAACTACACTTTGGGGCATACGATGTTTACTCAACACAACTATTTATATTACTAGATACACACTAAACTTTGAATTATCTTCTTAAACTTGATATAAAGGTGTGAAAACATATAACATGCAGACCAGACTAATATTAAAGATACATTTCCCCAGTCTTCTAAAAGAATGATAAAAATGTGAGAATATACCAACTTCCTCAATCTATCAACTTTTAAACTATGTTTGAAAATACCAATTATACTCTCATATATGCCCCAACTAATCAAAACAAAACACAAAGCAATGATGCAGATATTCTCATTATTCCCTGACTCATGGGATTTCAACTAAATGACAACTAGATCAGTAAGTGCTGTATATTTCATATTCCGCATATTACAGACAATGCCTGACTGGCAAGATACAGCCCAAAAGCCTTTCCTCTACCCTTCACATATGGCTCTAAAAGTTTGAGTTAAGAAAGAATTTTTGAATTCACAATACTACACAGAAAAAGATGTTTTAAGTCTGCTAAAGTTTTTTAGATTAACAACAATACAAAGAAAACCTCACATAAACCCAGAAGATTAAAATGAATGCGATGGAATAGACCACGTGAAGAAAATCTTAATTTAAGATTGCAGGCACATGTGAGTGTGTGTGTGTGTGTGTGTGTGTGTGTGTATACACCCACAATACACACACATGTATACTGCACCACAAACCATCAATTCAGATTAAGCCCAAGGAGTGTTAAAGAGAGATTCCCAAAGTGAGCTGCTGAGAAAGAAAAAAAAAAGGTTAGGGAGCTAACATGTTAAATTTTCTCCAGAATTTTCTAGCATTTTGTGGTAAAGGGATGGAACGATTTCTCTAACCCGTCACAATTAAGCAGCCCATTATATTTTGATGCATTGTATATTCAGTAGAGCACATTCAGCAAATATAGTTTGATTTCTAATAACGCTGTACTCATAATTCTGCCTCCTACAAACATCTCAGAAAACATAACCACGTTCTACCGATGCTGAAACGACCAACACTGTTACCGATATCAAATACGTAAGGACTATTACAATACTATTAGATTTCACTGTACGCAGTCTGATCAATGCTTTGAAACTAGCAAGTATGCCATAAACGTAATATGCTTTGCAGCAGATTTTACTAGCATAAAAGATACCGAGGCAACAGGGGCCCTTTTTATCCACCACTTCAACAAAAGTCTGTAAAAATCAAAGATTTACCAAAGCTTTTCCTCAGCGAGGCACCTAGGTCTTCCTTCGAAAACCAGACTATTCAACAGCTCCCTACCAAGAACACACCACTCTACCACATAGCACATATTGTACACCGTCAGTACCGAGACACTCGAACCACCTGGACTGACAGAGTTAGGTTGTCAGCTCCGAGGCATTGTTAGTGTGCAACAAACACTGAAGCAGCTAAGCCCTCCCAGGTACACTAGGTGGTAACCTTGGCACTAAGTGCCTCGATAGTGCAGACCTCTTTCTCTATTAGAAAATGCGTAAGGCTGTTGCAAGGAAAATGCTACAACCATGAGGATCTATTCACAAAGAAAAGGAGAAAAGGGCTGGTTTTCTCTCTATTCAAAAACTCTGCGGTGGGAGACGGAGGCACAAATCCAAGAAACCCCGCTTCTGGTCGCAATCCTGTGACAGCCCGCACAGCAGCCTGGCCGAGCCAGAACTCAGTTTTCCTATCGGCAAAATGGGAATCACCACCGCCACCCTGGCGCCTCTCCAGGGAGTCCGGCACACCCAAGAGGGCTAAGACTACCCTGGACCATAAGAGGTGGGGAGGGGCCGCTGCTCCCAGACGCCCACCCCGGACCTCCCCCGACCCCCGCCACAGAAAGGCAGGGCCGGCGTACCTGGCTTCACAGTCTTGAGACGGATGGGCTCGCGGAAGTGGCGGATGACAGCCAGTGTGTCCCGGTTGGTGAGCCCGCTGACAGGCGTCCCGTTCACCTCCAGCAGCACATCCCCCGGGCTGGGCGCCTTGCCCGAGACGACGCAGCAGGTGCCCCCGCCGGGCTCGTCGCGGAGCCGCCCCAGGTAGGGGAACTCACCGCGCTCCGCGCCGCCCCGGATCTCGGCGCCCAAGTCGCCCGGGGGCCCGGCCCAGGACACCGCGCACTCCTGCACCTTGCTGAGCCAGTGCTTCTTCTTCTTCAGCGTCTTCGACATCCCGAAGCCCGCTGCACCATGGGGGAGCCCCCGCGCGGGCGGCGGGGGCGCCGCGCCGGGCCCCTCTCAGCCTGGGGCCCCCGGCGGCCCGCGCAGCCCGGCGAGGGGGGCCGCGCCGCTCCGGCACCCCCGCCCCCGACCACAGCCCGCCGGGGGCCGGGCCGCCCCAAGCCCCGAGACGCCCCTCGGACGCCCCTCCCGGCTGCGCTCCCCGGGGCTGCCCGGGCTCGGCGAGGGCCACCCCGGATTAGGCTGAAGAAAGGAGAAGGGAATGGTCCCCAGGCGGCTCCGTAGGGGCTTCGGGCGGGGTCACAGCCGACGGCTGGCCCCCGGGCTTCGCGCCGGAGCGGCGGGAAAGGCTGGAGCGGGGGGGCGGGGAGGTGAGAGGGAAGAGCCGAAACGGGAAAAATCCGCCGGGGGCGCGCCGAAGCGCGCGTAGTCCCGGCGCCGGATCGATCGTGGCCGCTGCGGAGCCGGAGCGCCGAGACCAACGCCTGCCCAGGCTGCCAGGAAACTGCCGCTTTCAAACCCGCCGCAACCTCCTCCTCCTCCCTCTTCCCTTCCCCCCCGCCCTCGCCCATCCCTCACCCAGAGCCCCGCCCCCTTCCGCCGCGCGGCGCCCGGCGCGCTGCCGTCACCGGCCAGGCGCTTGGGAACGAGCCCAGGCCCTGGACTCCCTCGCCGGGGATTGGCCCCCGGCGGGCAGGGGGCGGACCCGCGGCGAGAATGAGAGCCACCGATTGGTTGGTAGGAGTGGAGGAGGCGGGCACTAGGATGACTGAAGTTTAAAGAGGGAGGAAAATAGAAGTTTGAGGAATGAAGGAGGGCGAGGGGAGGGGCAGGGGAGCGAAACCCGCTCCAGGTCGGAGGGCGAGAGAAGCCCTGGGTGCAGCGGCTCGAGCCAGGAGAAAACTTGGACAGCAGGGGCGACAGAACTCCTCGAGGTGGAGGCGTGGCTGGCCAGCCGGGCGGAGTCGGGGGCGGAGCCTCGGGGCCTGGGCGGGGCGCTGAGAGGAGCGGGCGTGCTGTGGAGAGAGGACGTGCTGAGACCGCGGCCAGAGGTGGCGGGACCTCGGGGGTGGCCTGTTGCAGCCGGTCATTTACCCCGAGTCGCTGTTTCCTGTTCATTCATTCAACAAGTGTTACTGAACGCCCACTGAGGCAACCAGACTCCGGGGTCAGGTTGATGGAAGGTAAAATAGAGCCCAGCACATTACTGTGTGACCTCTGGCAAATTAGACAACCTCTCTGAGCCGCAGCATCCTCAGCTGAAAGTGGAGATAATTATACCCCTCCAGGTTGTTGTGAAGATTACATGAGGTAGATATAAAGTATCTGCAGAGTGTCTGGCAGAGGGTGGATGCTTCTTACCATTTCGTAGCTGATCATGATAACAATGACTTGATGTCAGAAATTGTGCTAGGTACTGGGGTTCAAGGAAGAAGAAAACAGAGGCCCTACTCTCAAGGTGGTCACATTCTAGCAGGCGAGACTGACAAGTAAGCAGACTGCCTTAGGTGAGGTAAGGAGTGGAGGTGGAAGGTGGATTAGGAACTAGCCTAGTAGCTAGCTGACCTGGGTTGGAGTCCGGGCATGCTACTTACTTGCTGTTTGATCTTAGCCAAATCTCAGCTTCAAGTTTACTCCTCTGTAAAGGAGGTGGAGGGAGAGCTAACATTGAATAAAGGACATCTTAGGTCCCTTCCAGCACTAATTTTTCAGAAACTCTTCCTGAGTTTTCTCTCCTCCCTGGATTGACTCACACTCTCTCGTCTTTGTCTTTTAAAAATCCTGTCCATCCTCATATCAAATGCCATCTCTTCTGATTTCTTGTCCTTGGGAGAAAGTGATCTGTCTGAGCTGTGCGACTTTGTTCCACTTTTGCAGCATGCCACTTATTTATGTAGTCTCCTTTCCTGGTTGAGGAAAGCCCTTCTTTAAACTATGAATAACTCCACGGAATCTCACCACATTTCAGAGAGCCTGGACCCAGCTTCAACAGCTGCAGTGATCTGTTCACACCATTGTATCAGTCAGGGCCTGGCAGGAAACAAATGGTACTTTGCAAAGATGTGGGCAGGGTGTGGGAAACCACAAGGGAAGTGTGAAAGCCTGGGGCTACAAGCTCTGAGATCTGTAGAAGGCAAGGGAAGGGACAGTTACCAAATCTCAGCAGAGAAAGGGCAGCAGGACCCTCAGTCCAGGGATACAGCCAGCCTGAGTAATCACCCAGGGAAGAAGCTGGGGGATTTCTAGCTCACTCACCTCCCTCCTCCAGTCTCCTGCTGGTGCATCCCCAGGGCCACATTCAACCAGAAGCCAGAGGACCGGATGATGCAGTCCGTATCAGTCAGTCACACAGAGAAGAGGAAGCAGTGCATCTGGAGAAAAAAAGGGAAAATACCCAGCGCAGACGTGCATTGCTCAGATTTACCCAGATCTGAGATAAAGCTGAGTGCTTTTTTTCTGAACTACTACCTACACTAACGGATTCCTGCCTGAAATCTTGATAACCTCCACTTCATCTGTTCTCACAGCAACTCTGGGAAAACATCTTTTCCCTGCCCAGATTGTATCCATTAAGATGGCTTTGGCCACAAGGAACAGAATATCTAAGTAACAGCAGCTTAAAGCATGAGGTCATTCATTGTATCTTTAACATGAAGTTCAGATGTAGGTAGTCTCAATGTTAGTTCAGCAGCACAGTCATGTCATTAAGGACCCAAGCTCTTTTTTATGCTTGCTCTCTACCACCTTCACATGTTGGCTTTTGTTTCCAGGCTTGTCAGCTCTTGATTACAATGTGGTTGCCACAGCTCCAGACTTCACATCCTCAGAGGTCATTGTACAAGCAGGAAGGGAGGGAAAGGCAGTGCAGCTCCCATTTTTATGAAGGAGAAAAATCTTTCCCAGACTGCCCCCCCCCCACAGTGAAATCTCCCTTACTGGCCAAAAAATGGTCACATACCCACTGCAGACCAGTCAGTGACGATAGAAAATGGGATTGCCACAGTTCATTAAGCTGAGCATGAGTCACTCCCAAACGAAATAGGAGTTCTGTTTGAGAGGAAAAAGGGGGCATAGTTGTTAAGTAGGCACCCAACGGTGTCTGCCACATGCCTCAACCAAGAATGTTATTGACTCGTGGGCAGAAAACTGCATGATTAGGAGCTTGAGGTCTGGAGTCAGACTGCAAATCCCCTCTTTTCTACTCATTAGCTCTGATCTTGAATAAACTATTTAACCTCACCTAACCTCAGTTTCCTCGTCCATAAAATGGATATAATAATAGTCCTCACCTGAATGGTTATGAGACCTGAATGGAGCTCTTTGAGTTAAGCAAGCACTTAACATACGATTTGGCATATAAGCAAACACTCACATTATAATTTTAGTTTGTGTTAAATAGTAATATTTGTGACAAGGCTAAAAGCATTGCTAATCACCTTTATAATTCTGTAAGTATTAAATTCATCCATTTTAGTGCTTAGGTTCAGTTTAAAAAATATCCTAGAAATAAACTACCCACTCCAGTGAATTAATTCTGGTAAGATACTATTCGAGAAATTACTACGTAATCAAAGGGGTCACTCTGTAAACTTCTCTGTCTAAAATGGCACCTATCCAGATAATCAGATTGTGTCTGTATTTATCACTGCTCCCAAACCAAACGGTTTGGCTTAATAGTTGTGATTTCTATTGGGAATATTAATAAGCCAAACAATATGGAAGCTGGTTTAACCAAGTTGAATTTGATGCTCTCCAATGTTTCTTTGGGCCCCCTCTATCTAATTATAGAGATAAACGTGGATATGTTTCAAGATGCATACTGCCTGAATTGGGTCCCAAGACAGCTGCAGTGGCTCCATGTAACACAAGTATCACAACAATGTCCAGAGACTCAAAGGAGGGAAGAGGGTGCTTCTTTCCTTGTTTCCTTTTTGTAGATCAAGGAAACCTTTCCCAAAGGCTCCCAAGCAAGACTTCGCCTCCAGCTCATTGACCTGAACAAACCAAAGATGCAAAGGGTAATGAAATACGAGTATCCAGTTCACCATCTGGTGCTTAGAAGGGGATCCACTGTCTTGTAAACTACACGGCTGCTCAATATCTGGATAAAATTTGGGGGGGTCTCTTAGCAAATATGAAGAGGGGAGATTGCCTTTTAGGCAAGCAATCCATAGTTTCTTCCGCAAATACCTTCCATTGATTTCCTTCTAATATTTTTTGGCAAGGTGAGAAGTTTGTTTGATTTTGTAATATTGTGCTGTTTTCCTAATGAGTTAAATAAACCCTTTAAGCAGTAAATTTGCAAGTTTTTTGAATTGACCCACGCTTAGTTACTCCTTTGTACAATCCAAGATGACTCGTACGGTGGTATGGTTTGTGCACTGGACAACTCCAGAGGCATCACTCACATTGGAGGCTATGTAAGTACTACCCCTGGAGTTGTATGTGGCTCTGTGCCAAAGCAGGGCAAGTGTGGGAAGAAATGTTAGATTTCATTTATTTTTATATTCTCACTAGTTTCTTTCATGGAAACCTGAATTTCTAGTAACAATAAATCAAATCGTTATTTAGATGAAGTCATTCTCAAGCATTAAGGTGGAGGAGAGTGGGGGAGACGTAGACACATCAAACAAATATTTGCCTTCTACACAGAATACAAGAACATTCATCTGTTTTTAGTCCCATAAATTATTGTAATAAAATTATCTTGAATTTTGAAAATTCTGATCCACAAAGTCTTTCGCTGGTTTAGAAAATGTTCATGTTTACCTGTATTGTGGAAATGATATATGTAATGTAATCTAACATTAATAGCCTAACCAAATTCACTATTAGTGTTCTATTGTATCTTTACATTTTATTAACATTTTTATTTGCCTAGGCCTATGGGCTAATTTGTATGCTAAATGCTAAAATATGCTCAATTACAAAAGCAATAACATGGAAACTTTTATTTCACTTAAACAACCTAATTTATTGTCTAAAATCTGTGTTACTATGTTTCATGATAAATGTGCATTTTTTGCCCATGGATACACTTACCTGCAAGTGATCAAGTGAATCCAGCCCAAGTTCGCAGAACAATAGAAATATTCAAAACCAAGTGCAATGCCAACATGCTTTGAAAGGGGGCTTAGTGAAGCAGTCAGATGTCAAGTTTGTCTAACTAAGCAGGACAAAGAGAACATTGAATGAACTAGAAAATACCAAAATACCCATCTTTCATCTTTCAGCTTAAATGCAACCTCCTACTCATGGCCAGCCTTGATCTCCTTCAGCTGGGTGTCATCTCTTTCTTTTCCAAAACCAATAGCACGTTGTCCCTATGTGTTTTCTTTTCCAGTAGACCTCAAGATTCTTGAGGGCAGGGTCCCTTTCTGCTTCATTTGTGTATCCCCCACTGGGCTGGGCGCTTTGTCTTCAGTATAGTTAGCATGCATTCGTTCATTCATTCAAACAACAGAGAGAATGCCTGTTATGAGCAGGCATTTTTCAGGTGCTGGTTTACAGCAATAAACAGACTTACAAGGTCCTTCCTTTCATGGGGAAGACAGTATACGAGAAAAGAAAGATTTCCTCGACCCTCTTAGGGTCCCTGGCTAGGTCTGAAAATTAAACTGGCAAAAATAGATTAATAGGAGAAAGCATATAAATTTATTTAACATAAATTTTATGTGACACAAGAGCCTTCATGAGGAAAGGAAGGTCTGAAGAAATGGTTAAACCTAAGTATTTTTATGCTAGGTTTCGTGAAGAGTGGAAAGTCATGGAAAGATAGAATAGGGCAGAAAGTATGAGCTAACTGTAGTAAACTGGGGAAAATTAGCAAGGCTGTTTACATAGATTCTTCTCTCTATCCCTCCATCTTGGAGATAAGGATGCTCCTTTTCTCGGGAATAGGGAGGGCGCCTCTCATGTGAGGGGCTTACAACCTGCTTCAGGGAAGAAGTGCAGGAGGAAAGTCACAGAGACTTTCCTGCCTCTGCCATTTCCTCAGACTCCTTCAGCTTAAAATATTCAATATGCCAAGGTGCCATATATTGGGATAATTTGTCCTGAACTCCATCAACAGTAAACCCGAAACAAGTAAGTAATCAAGATAATTTCAAATGCACGTCCGGATGAATAATAAATACACTTAGTAAATATTTTTAAAAATAATAATTTCCAGTAGTCAAATAGTACTATAACTAACATAGATGATGCAGAATGAAGTGATGGGTGGTTAGGAGAGGACGTGGGCTGTATTAGACAGAGGGCTTAGAGAAGTTCTCACTGAGAAGGTGACGGTTTTGCTGAGACCTGAATGACAAGGAAGAGGGAGCCAAGTGAAGACCTGAGACTCGAGCATTCCAGGCCAACACAAAGACCTTAGGTAGACCTGTGTCTGAATTTGAGGAACAAGAGTGCCAGTGTGGCTGGAGTGTGGTCATGGAGAAGAAAGTGGTAGGAAATGAAGTCAGACAGGTATACTGGAGGCCAGATCACATAGAGACTTTCAGGCCAATGAAAGGAATTTGAATTTTATTCAGAGCACAACAAGAAATTCTAAGGAGAAGAGTGGCAGAATATGATTTATGTTTTAGACTGATGGTTCTGATTGCTATGCAGAGAAGGATGGGGTGACAGTAGAAGCAGGCAAGCCAGATGGAAACCTGGTACAAGGCCAGTGAGAGATGATGCTGGCATGAATCAGGTAGAAACAATGGAGATGAAAATTTGTTGAATGCACTGTGGAAATCAGAAATTATAGCTTTAATTTCCTATACTGATCATAGTTAAAGAAATATGTTACAATTGTATTTAATAAGAAGCTTCGTGGAATGTAATTGCTTTGTTGAAATGTCCCTTCACACTAAGATAAGGAGGAGGTTAGAAAATAAAAGGTGGGGAAAATTCTTAATTAAGTTTAATTTTTTACAAGTTCTTTCTTATGTTTATTGAGAAGAGCATCCAGAGAGATGAAATGTTAATTTCAAGACTTTTGTTTAATCTCTTAGGAAAGTAGCATCTACCCTAGCATACGATGACTTTAAAGTATGTGAAACAGTATATATTGTTCTTTTAATCTACATGTATTGTTATAAGAAGTGGAATTTGTTTCTTGACTTATAAGGGAACTCACAGTCTTGTTTTAAAACAGCTCTATACCATATAAAATCTTTTAGGTTCTTTTGACTATTTAGAAAACTTCAGACCTTTGACACAATTTCTGATTGCCGACTGGAAGCAAATAAACAGTGCCTTTAGCAGATTCCAATACAAGGCACCATGTAAAGCTCCCTTTCTTCAACAAAAGGAAAATTCTCATTTACTTGGCTAAGCTTAGGTGAAGTGCTTCCAAGTGCACACTCCCAAATTTCACAGTAAAAATAATTGGAAACACACCACATGAGCTTAAAATATACACACTCCATTCAAAGACGGAGTCCTGTGGCCTTTCTTATACTTAACAAAAGTATCCAAGTAAAGTCTATATTTTCCTTCATTCACAAATGGAAAGTGACCTTGTTGGATTTGGGATGAGAGAGGGAAGGAGCTGAATTTCAGTCCAGAAGCAGGGAAACATTCTAGATAATACAGGCTCTGAAGAGGTGCTTCTATGCTTAGAAGTTAAAGTTAATCTTGGCACGTTTAAATATATAATAACTGCCTGCTAAGAGAGTAGATCTTAAAACTTCTCATCACAAGAAAAAAAGCATAATTATGTGTAGTGATGGATGTTAACTAGACTTATTGTGATCATTTCACAATATATACATACAGTGAAACATTATGTTGTACACCCGAAACTAATGTCAATTATATCTCAATAAAATAAGTAAATAACTGCCCATGCACAGTTTGATAGCCACAAATAGGACAAAGAGAGCAACTGGTTATGTCAACAGCAAACCTTCAGAACCATTAATACAAAACAACACATGGTTAATTTTCAAGGTTACCTTTTCAGACTTGGTGTGTTTGAGGATGTTAAGAGATTGAAAATTTCAAGTTGCAAGCCTGCTATGAACTGAATTGTGTCCCCCTCAAAATTCATATTTTGAAGCCCTAACCCCCCAGTGTGACTGTATTTGAAGATAGGACCTATAAGGAGGTAATTAAGGTTAAATGCGGGCATAAAGGTAGAGACCTAATTCAATGGGATTGGTGGCCTCTTGAGAAGGCAGATCCTCCCCCTCTGCCAGCAAGAAGGAGGCAGTCTGCGAGCCAGAAAGAGAAAAGAGAGCTCTCACCGGAAACTGACCATGCTGCACCCTCATCGCAGACTTCCAGCCTCTGGAACTGTGAGAAAATTAATTTCTGGGTTTTTTCTTTTAATTTTCTTTTTTTTTTTTTTGAGGAAGATTAGCCCTGAGCTAACTACTGCCAATTCTCCTCTTTTTGCTGAGGAATTGACCCTGAGCTAACATCCATGCCCATCTTCCTCTACTTTGTACGTGGGACGCCTACCACAGCATGGCTTTTGCCAAGCAGTGCCATGTCTGCACCCGGGATCCGAACCAGTGAACCCCGGGCCCCCGAGAAGCAGAACGTGCGAACTTAACTGCTGCGCCACCAGGCTGGCCCCTATTTTCTTTTTTTGTTGTTTATTTATTTATATATTTTTTTATTTTGGTAACGTTGGTTTATAACATTATATAAATTTCAAGTGTCCATCATTATATATTTTAATTTCCGTGTAGATTACATCATATTCACCACCCAAAGATTAGCTACCATTCATCACCACACACGTGTGCCTAATCACCCTTTTTGCCCTCCTCCCTCACCCTTCCCCTCTGGTAACCACCAGTCCAATCTGTTTCTATGTGTTTGTCGTTTTTCTCTTCTACTTATGAGTGAGATCATACTGTATTTGACTTTCTCCCTCTGACTTATTTCACTTAGCATAATACCCTCAAGGTCCATCCATGTTGTCACAAGTCACTGGATTTCATCATTTCTTATGGCTGAGTACTATTCCATTGTGTATATATACCACATCTTCTTTATCCATCTGTCCCTTGATGGGCACCTAGGTTGCTTCCAAGTCTTGGCTATTGTGAATAATGCTGTGATGAACATAGTGTTGCAAGTATCTTTATGCATTCATGTTTTCATGTTCTTTGGAAAAATACCCAGCGGTGGAATAGCTGGATTGTATGGTAGATCTATTCTTAATTTTTTGAGGAATCTCCATGCTGTTTTCCATAGTGGCTGCCCCAGTTTGCACTCCCACTGGCAGTGTATGAAGGTTCCCTTCTCTCCACACCCTCTCCAACACTTATTGTTTCTTGTCTTGCTGTTGCTTAAGCCACCCAGTCTATAGTATTCTGTTATAGCAGCAGAGCTGATTAAGACATATGCAGTCAGAGTGATCCTTTGGAAAAAAATAAGCAAGATCATGTCACTCCTTGCTCAATATGGCATTGTATCCCAATTTCACCCAGGGTAAAAGCCATTGTTCCCACAATTGACCAACAGCCCTGCCATCATCCAGTTACCTCTCAGATCACATTTCTTACTGCCCCCAACTCACCTACTTGACTCCACTCCAACTACACTGGCCTTCTTGCAATTCTTTCAACATGCCAGGCATGCTCCTGCCTCAGCTCTCCCTGTGTCTAGAGTGCTCTTTTTCCAGATATCTGCATGACTCATTCCCTCATCTCCATTGACATTGGCTCAAAAGCCACTTTTTGCTGGGCTCTACTTTACCCTGCATTCTAAAAATGCTAACATCCCCCCAACTCCTAAACCTCTTTACCCTGCTCTATCTTTTCTTTCCTGTGTCTACAGCATTTTTCACTTTCTGATACACTATAGAATTTACTTGCTATGTCTATTATTTTTTGTCTGTCTCTACCCCAGAGTGTAAGATCCAGGAGGGCAGGGAGCTTTGTTTTGTTTGCTGATTTATCCCCAGTGCCTAGAACAGCACCTAGCTCATAGTAGGATCTTAATAAATACCTGTCTGCCCGAGTGCTTTCCCTTCAAAGTTCTTTCAGATATATTAACCATACTAGGTGATTTAATCTTCATAATAATTTTAAAATAATTCGGTCTTTGTGATAGTCCTGTGAGGTAGCTGTCATCATATTGCTATTCACTAGTGGGTCAGAAAGGTTACTACAGTCACCCACAGGTTTCTCAACATTAGGTATGAGTCAAAACATGAACTCAGATATTTTTACTTCACATCTAGCCTCCTTTGCTATGCCACAGTGGTCATTCTAAGGCATTTTCACAGTAGAACAAAATGTCAAAGTACTCAGATTAAGAAATGGTGGTCTCCATTACAGTTGCATCAGAATGGTTAAAATGAAAAAGACCGACCCCATTAAGTGTTAGCAAAAAATGTAGACATGTGAGAACTCTCATACACTGTCAATGAAAATGGAAATTGGTTTAACCACTTTGGTAAACTGGCAGTTTCTACTAAAGTTAGCAAATGTATACCCTACGACCCATCCATTCTACTCCTGGCTGTCTATCCAACAGAAATGAGGACTTACGTCCTCTGAAAGATCTGTACAAGAATTATTTACCCTAGGCCAAAACTGGAAACAACCCAAATGTCCATTAAGATTAGAATGGCTACCTAAATCTTGGTATATTCTTAGAATACTACACAGAAATGTAAGAAAAAACCGATTCTGTACCCAGCAAAATGGATGAATGTCACAGCAATAATTTTAAGCAAAAGAAGCCAGACACAAAAGTATATACTATATGATTCTCTTGATAGGAATTTCAAGAATGGGCAAAACTAATACATGGTGATTGAGTTCAGAATAATGATTACCTTTGAGGGAGTATTTACTGAAAGGGGCACAAAAAACCTTCTAGGGTCTGGGCAATGTTCTATATCTTTTTTTTTTTTTAAGGAAGATTAGCCCTGAGCTAACATCTGCCACCAATCCTCCTCTTTTTGCTGCGGAAGATTGGCCCTGAGCTGACATCCATGCCCATCTTCCTCCAGTTTATATGTGGGACGCCTGCCTCAGCATGGCTTGCCAAGCGGTGCCATGTCCGCACCCGGAATCTGAACCGGTGAACCCCAGGCTGCCGAAGCGGAACGTGCACACTTAACCTCTGAGCCACCGGGCCAGCCCCATGTATATCTTGATCTGAGTAGTGCTTAAAAGAGTATAAACATAGACAGAAATCAATCGAGCTGTACACTTAAGATTATATGCTTTATTATAAGTTATATATCAATAAGTTTTTTAAATGAATAGTTTCTATCAATGAGGAAATGATGAATTATTCAATAAATGGTTGCAGAACAAATGGCTGGCCATCTGAAAAAAATAAACGTTGATCCTTGATCCCTACCATATTCCTTACTTGAAAATAAATTTCAGATGATCAAATATTTCAATATAAAAAAATCCAAAAAGTACTAGAAAAAAGATGGTAAAATTGTTTTCTCATATTGGAGGAAGGAAGGCTTTTCTTATCAAGACACAAAACACAGGATAATCTTAAAGATTATTAAATCTGACTACAAAAAAGATTAAATGTGTGCATGAGAAAACAATTACCATAAACCAAGTTTAAAAATAATGACAGTCTTAGAACAAATATTTACGAAATTTTTTGACAAAGGCAAATTTCCTTCTTATACAACAAGTTCCTATAAATTAGTAAGCAAGCAAAACAAAACAAAATAAGTAGTCCAATGGAGAGATAGGCTAAGTTAGATTATAGAAAAATAATAATAAAACTGACTTTAAACATACAAAAAGGTGTCAACTTAATTTTTAAACAACAATAAAATTCCATTTGTCATCTAACAGATTGACAAGGATCACAAAGTTTGATAATGTGTTGTTGAGATGGGACTATAAATTGGTGTACTTCTTTGGTGGGTAATTTGCCAGCATCAAAATTTTAAAATTTTCAATGCAGTTCTACTACTAGGAATTTTCAAAGACTTATGTGCTAGCAAATGCATTGCAGCATTGCATGTAGTAGAAAATGTCTAGAATAGAGGTTGGTTAAATGAACTGCGATATATGCATTCAATAGAATACTGTGCAGAATGAGGTAGAGCTTCATATGCTGAGGGGGAAAGATCCTTAAGATTGATTTTTTCAAGGTATAGATATGTTTGTTCCTATTTGGATTGAAAATCGGGGGTGGGGGGGGTGGATGTTTGCATCCACATATATATGCCTGTGTCCTCGGGGGGATCTACAAGAAACTAATGGCTGTGATTGTCTTTAGGCAGTATGAATGGGAGGTGAGAAGGAAGAAATGCTTTGCACTGAATACACTTTTGCACTGTGAATTATTATTTTTACCAAGGATACGTATTACTTGAAAAAAAAGAAATAAAAATAAAAACGCTATGTTCAAGGAAGTGGCGTGAAAAGAAGAGAGAGTGAAGGGAGAGGAAGAAGGAGGAGGTAGTTGAGGAGAAAGAAAAATAATCAAGATTTTGCTTCTGCATGCCCCGCATTGCCTAGCCCAGTGTCTTTACACAGAGTAGGCGGAATAAATAAAACTCCCCAGTCCACTCTATCAGTCCTGAATCTCGTCCAAGCATCAGTTCAGTATTTTCAACTCAAATCAACCTTTTAAAACCAGACTACTTGGGGCATGAGGTACTCAGGCCAGGGAATTTTCTGGTTCTTGGAGGTGGTCTATGCTACTAAGAAATTAAACTCCACCTAACACTTACTATCTTTAGAAGAGATGAAGGGTAAATCAACATCATCTCAGCGAAAAAGCACTGTTACATCAAAGCAGCACGTTGCCTATCTGAAGCTAAAGATAGACGTGTTAGAAGCCACTAGGACTCTTCAACAATTCTGTGTATGTGCCAATTTTGTGCTTCTAAGGATTTTAGATAAAAAATGAATAGCTTTGCTTTCTAACTCTATCTTAATTAAAAGCTGAAGTTTTTTAAAAAGTTACTAGGACAAAACCTATTGGCAGAAATTTCATCAGTGTTAGTTTTTGGAGGGATTAGGGTTCAGCTGATTTCTAGATTTGGGGTGGCCTGCAGAGAATGTTCTAGCCCATGTTTATCTTGATCTAGGGGGTTAATCTATACCAAAAGGAAGTTATTTTAAAGTGTAATTAAACAAAGCTTTACAGAATATTAATAAAGCAATAGCCAATGTAAACAGGTAGCAAAATTTGAGAAGTTCTCAGGAATTCAGTTTTGAATGTATTTATGTCAAATTGGCTGACTTTTAATTTGGTACAAATAAACAAGAGGATAATATTCATCTATCATGAGTAAGAATCTTTCCCGTTATGAAAATATCTACACAAAATAATTGACATATAGAATTGTTGACGTTTAGAAACAACAATGAAGTTATACTTTTTTATAACCAAAATTATAACCTTTCATATTTCCAGAAGTAGGGTGCAGCGAATGCAGCATAGTTGAACGAGGGACAAACTTATTCAAGCGACCAAAATTCCTGCTGCTGGAAGAGTGCGATGCCTAGGACCTTTGGGGAATCTCATGCTCTCTGTGCTCAGCTAAACAAAAAGCATGCTATCGCTCCTTCCATCACCACCAGAGCAGAAACAAATATTGCAGGAGCATTGCGACCTGTGGGGGTAGATTCTCCCACCTTTTTTTAGTTTTCAAATTATCCCTTAAGGCTGAAATGCATTCTCTTGATTTCTTTTTATGGATCTTGGCAAAATGCTTATGTAACAGCTTGGCCTTTTCACAAAAATTAGGCTCTGTGCTGGGACAAGTTGCTAGTTGTATCAAGAGTACTAAACCTTAAAATACCAAAATACATTATTTTAAAGGTCTTGAGTGTTCATTCAGATTATAGATTAAGACACTTATACAGAAACCAACCTGGATTGAATGGTAGGATATCCAGTGTGGCTGGAGCATAAGGGTCTATGGAGACGAGGTAGTAAAAAGAATTCTGGAAAGAATGTTGGAAGACCTTGAATGTCAAGGAGCCCAGACTATATTTGGTAAGCATGGAAAGCCCCAGTGAATTAGAAAACAGGGTAATAATATAATCAAATTGGTGCTTTCAGGCCATGGAAGATATGAGAAATTGAAGGAAAAGAAATTAGTTTTTCAAAATTTGCATATACAGTGAAGAATGTCTGGAAAGCATTACAACAAGTTATTAACAATAGTTCAGTAATTATCTCTGAATGATAGAATTATCAGTGCTTTTTATTTTCTTCATCTGTGTTGTCTAATTTTAATGAGAATGTGTATGTGTTGCTTTGCTTAATGCCTAGATTATATAAATGTTAATTTTATAATGAAAAAATTGAAATGAATACTAGGAAGAAGAGTAAAATGAACCCCACACACCCATCACCCAGATTAAACAATTATCAAGATTTTGCCAAATTTACTCCATCTCTCCCTTTTTTCTTTCTTTCCATTCCTTTACCGACATCTTGCCCTTGCTAGCTCCTGTGTCTTTCTGACCTGACCATTTAGTCCTTGATAGCTTCCTTGCTTTCCAGCACAGCAAGATGTTCCAGATTCCTCTTAATTTCCTGCCACAGGCCTGGAATCAGTCAATCTTTCAAAGTGCTCTGTTTTCTCTCAGCAGGCTAAAAATTGTTTTAAGAAATAAAGGTATAAGTTAATAGCCAATTTTGTACGAAGGTGATTCCTGCACAACTGTGGGTATTACCATCCTGAGTTATAGAGAAAATATTAAAAATAACCTTAAATAAATGAGACTATGTAAGCATTCTAAAATGAATCTGCTTTTCAAACAAAACAAATTTGTCAGCGATAAAAACTTGCCCCAGGGCCGGCCTGGTGGCGCAGCGGTTTAAGTGCGCACGTTCTGCTTCTTGGCGGGCTGGAGTTCGCTGGTTCAAATCCCGAGTGCAGACTTGACACCACTTGGCATGCCATGGCGTCCCACATATAAAGTAGAGGAAGATGGGCATGGATGTTCGCTCAGGGCCAGTCTTCCTCAGCAAAAAAGAGGAGGACGGGCAGTAGTTAGCTCAGGGCTAATCTTCCTCAAAACAAACAAACAAACAAACAAAAAACTTGCCCCAGGAGGTAACCTTTGAGTTGCCTTCTTCAATTTTGGAAATACTCAACTTCTTTGTGCTCTTTTTAGTAAAAATTTCAAGCCAGTTCTTACTGAATAAAATTTAGCATCTTTTACACTAGCACCCTCATTTCATATTCATAAATCTTAGCAAAATTCTAAGTAATATCTAACACCTTCTCCTTTCTGCTTTAGGGGAGTTCTCATCCTCTAATCTAGCCTGAACAGGTAAAGGACCATTGCTTCCTTCACGTCATGGGAGCAAAGATTTTTTTAACCTTTAAGGCAGTGGTTCTTAACTTTTTCCTCTCCGTCACGAGTGAGAATACTGAAATGAACACGTGTATGTGTGTGTATGTGACATGTGTATGTGTGCATATGTTTAAATAATAATAGCTAAAGCATAAGGATTGTTTCCCATGTGTGCCACCGCTATTGTCAATCCTTAAATGCATTCACTCCTTTAATCCTGAGACTAACCCTATGAAGTAGGCACTAATTACCTTCATTTTTATAGATAAAGACACTGAGGAATAAAGAGGAGTAAGTAAGGAGCCCACGACCGCTCAGCTATGATGAGATGGAGCCAGAATTTGAATCCAGGCAATCTGGCAACAAACTCACGCAGGGTTTTTTCCCTCCCTAACCAAATAGAAAAATGCCAAATCTCAAAACCACTACTGGAGAGAAATTACTCTGTTTAAAATGAAATACCGGAGTCCTTCACTTTAAAAGCAAGAAAACAAGGTGCCCACTATCATCATCATATTGTTCTGGCTAACCCAATAGTGACATGTTCGGTGACAATTGTATTGTTATTACTCAGCAAAGAACTAAAAAACTGTGTTTATTGAATTTTTACTATCATTAACAGGGCACTTTTCACAGTGTATTATGCAAGCTTCATTTGAGTAGGGACAATATCTTCATTTTTGTATCTCAAACAATCTGTCCTGGCACATAGGAGGTAAATAATATATAAAATAAATAATTTTTGAATGAATTAAAGATGATAAAGAGCTCTAAAGGTTTTTTAGTGAATATTACACCATGATGCCTACGTACAAGTGACCATATTTTGTCTAAATCCGGACACTTTGAAAGTGAAAGAGGATACTAGTTCTAATTACTCCAAGACAACAAAGCCTTCTTATTTGAGCAGTTTTGCTGCATAAAGCAGCACAATTAACCACATTAACTGAGTCCCACGGTAAGGTAATTTATGAATGTGTTAGTGTACCATCTTTTAGAAGAGTAAAGGCTACTTTGTAGTATAACTTTGTCAGACCTATAGATCCTTCCTCTTTACCTGTTTTTGTTTGTTTGTTTGTTTTGAGGAAGATTAGCCCTGAGCTAACATCTGCTGCCAATCCTCCTCTTTTTGCTGAGGAAGACTGGCCCTGACCTAACATCCATGCCCATCTTCCTCTACTTTATATGTGGGATGCCTACCACAGCATTGCTTGCCAAGCGGTGCCATGTCTGCACCCGGGATCTGAACCGGCGAACCCCGGGCCGCCGAAGAGGAATGTGTGCCCTTAACCACTGCGCTACAGGGCTGGTCCCCTCTTTACCTGTTTTTATGACCCATTAGTGAAAAATTTCCTGTCATCTTTTAAGTCCTTTATTTATACTGCTGTTCTTTTCTAAACAACATAAGTATCTGCAGATATCTGCCTATATATTTAGTCTTTGCTCTTAGTTGAAGCTTAAAATAAATTATAAACACTATGCAATATTGTCATAGTCAAACTTTAGGAGCACTGTGATATGCAATTCCAATTTTTAAGGTTAAACTTTGGGATCATCTACATATTTTAGGGGTGGCAAAACTCTATAGGCAATTCAGAGAAATATTTATTCTTTCCAGGAAAAAAAACCAAACGTGCTTAATCTTTCAATCTTTGTCTCTGTGACTAGAAAATCAGTATTTATGATTTCTGTGAACTCTTTTCATATTCTAGCATTTTGGGGATAGTGGTGGTGGTGCAAAACTGTTGTTGACATCATCATAAATGATTTAGCTTTCCTGTTTTGCCAACTCAACCTTTTAAGTCTCCTAGGAGCTAGAGCAAAGATAGAATCTCATTTGCAGTGTTATTTGCAAACATAAAAGGGAATGACTGTGTGTGGCTCATAGACACCACTTACATTCCATTGTAGACAAGGAAGCAGGAAACATAAGCAGAGTAGTTATAGATTTAAATGGTTTGCCTGTTGTTCCATAAAACACTTGTTTCATTTACTCCTCCAAGGCTGTGCAATTCAGCTCAGCTACTGTGAAGCAGAAAATATTATCAATTAGAGCCACAGTATGTTAGTCCTGAATCACAGGGCTTCAGTGCCCTGGGGTGTTATGATACTCGAAGCCATACCCTGCTTCCCGCCCTAGCACACACATCACAGCAGGACTGGATGTCTTCAGAGGCTAGATGTGTACTGAAAATTAATAGAGAGCAAAACCAAAAAGGCAAAGAGTTAAGAAACAAAAGTTTCCTATAAGGCAAAAATCTGGAAAGCCATGACACCAGCAATAAAAGATTGATATATGACCTACAACTCTTGCTCCTTTTAGTACAGGAAGACTAGATTGGCAAATTGGCAAAATTGAGAGTGACTGACAGGTCAATTAGACCCTCACATCAAACTCAACATGTCTAAAATTGAACTTATTTTCTCCTTTCTCTCCCATCCAACTCCGACTTCTTGGGGAATGGCAAGATCACTGGCAAAGACTAGAAACTGAAGTCTGAGCCTCTTTCACCTGCATAGTGATCAGTCAGCAAGTGCTGTGGACGATTTTTGCACTGAAGTATTTCTTATACCAGGCTCGTTCCTCATTTCCATTGCCTCCTCTAGTTCAGGCCTTCACTGATGCATTCATAGACCATTAGAACAGCTTTCTAGCTGGTCCCTCTAGCAGCACAGGACCCTCCACTTCCAATCCATCCTAAACACTGTAAGTGGCCAATTAATCTTCCCCAAACACCATTTTCACTTTCTTCTATAGGGAGGCTCAGCAGCTCCATTGTCGTCAAGGCCCTCCCTTCTCCAATTTAGGTTCCCTCAGTCCTCCTCAATCTTATCCCATTGATTCTAAATATTTATCCTCTGATCTGGTCAAGTTCTTTTCTACACAAGTACACAAACTACATCCCTCCCAGCTGTTCCTGGGCCTCCTTGCCTGGCATGCCCTCCCTTTGCCCTCTGTCCATTAAAACTCAGTGACAAGTTCAAGCCCTAGCTCCGACCCTTGCTCTCTCTGAATTATAGTGTTTGGCCAACATTTGGGTCCTTTTTTCAATAAGTAAAGCACTGTGCTATCATTGTGGGTAGTTCATTCAACCTTGAACAGGGGAGGCAGAGAGTGTCATAGAGCTTGAGGGTGGGCTTCCATGTCAGATGTTCTAAGAATGTGATCTTGAGTTAGTTACTTAGCCTCTCTCAGCCTCAGTTTACTAATCTGTAAAACGGGGATAATAATAGGACCCACCTCATGGAGGTGTTGAGAGATTAAATGAGACAATCCAAATGAAGTCCTCAGTGCTGTGCCTGATATGATGAGCGCCCGATAAATGTTAGCTGTTGTTCATTTCTATACTCCAGTAACGAACCAACAGAAAAAGAACTCAAGAATACAATACCATTCACAATCGCAACAAAAAGAATAAAATACCTTGGGGTAAATTTAACTAAGGAAGTGAAGGACCTATATAATGAAAATTACAAGGCCTTTCTGAGAGAATTGGATGATGACATAAGGAGATGGAAAGACATTCCATGTACATGGATTGGAAGAACAAACATAGTTAAAATGTCTGTTCTACCTAAAGCAATCTACAGATTCAACACCATCCCAATCAGAATCCCAATGACATTCTTTACTGAATTAGAACAAAGAATCCTAAAATTCATATGGGGCAACAAAAGACCCCGAATTTCTAAAGCAATCCTGAGAAAAAAGAACAAAACAGGAGGCATCACAATCCCTGACTTCAAAACATACTACAAAGCTACAGTAATCAAAACAGCATGGTACTGGTACAAAAACAGGTGCACAGATCAATGGAACAGAATTGAAAGCCCAGAAATAAAACCACACATCTATGGACAGCTTACCTTTGACAAAGGAGCTGAGGGCATACAATGGAGAAAAGAAAGTCTTTTCAACAAATGGTGCTGGGAAAACTGGAAAGCCACATGTAAAAGAATGAAAATTGACCATTCTTTTTCACCATTCACCAAAATAAACTCAAAATGGATTAAAGACCTAAAGGTGAGACCCGAAACCATAAGGCTTCTGGAAGAAAACGTAGGCAGTACACTCTTTGACATCAGTATTAAAAGGATCTTTTCGGACACCATGCCTTCTCAGAGAAGGGAAACAATAGAAAGAATAAACAAATGGGACTTCATCAGACTAAAGAGCTTCTTCAAGGCAAATGAAAACAGGATTGAAACAAAAAAAATAACCCACTAACTGGGAAAAAATATTTGCAAGTGATATATCTGACAAAGGCTTAATATCCACAATATATAAAGAACTCTCGCAACTCAACCACAAAACATCAAACAACCCAATCAAAAAATGGGCTGGAGACATGAACAGACATTTCTCCAAAGAAGATATACTGATGGCCAATAGGCACATGAAAAGATGCTCATCATCGCTGATCATCAGGGAAATGCAAATCAAAACTACACTAAGATATCACCTTACACCCGTTAGAATGACAAAAATATCTAAAACTAATAGCAACAAATGTTGGAGAGGTTGCGGAGAAAAAGGAACCCTCATACACTGCTGGTGGGAATGCAAACTGGTGCAGCCACTATGGAAAACAGTATGGAGATTCCTCAAAAAACTAAAAATAGAACTACCATACGATCCAGCCATCCCACTACTGGGTATTTATCCAAAGAGCCTGAAGTCAGCAATCCCAAAAGTCCTGTGCACCCCAATGTTTATTACAGCACTGTTTACAATAGCCAAGACGTGGAAGCAACCTAAGTGCCCATCAACAGACGAATGGATAAAGAAGATGTGGTACATATATACAATGGAATACTACTCAGCTGCAAAACAGAACAAAATCATTCCATTTGCAATAACATGGATGGACCTTGAGGGAATTATGTTAAGTGAAATAAGCCAGCAAGAGAAAGATAATCTGTGTATGACTCCACTCATATGAGGAATTTAAAATTATGGACCAAGAACAGTTTAGTGGAACCAGGGGAAAGGTGGGGTGGCGGGTGGGCACCTACAACATGACTGACAAACATTAATGTACAATTGAAATTTCACAAGATTGTAACCTATCAATAACTCAATAAAAAAAAAATTGAGAGGAAAAAAAAAAAAGAAATGACCATGATAAAAATTAGAATAAATTTTAAACTAAAAGGTAGCTGTGAGCCTAAAACTGCTCTAAAAAGAAAGTGTATTAAATAAAAAGAAAAGAAACATTTAAAAAAACAAATGTTAGCTGTTGTTATTATTCAGGAAACATTTGCTGAGTCCAGGCTCGAAGGCCCTGCCTCCAGCAGTTCACAATCCAGTGGAGAGACAGACCCATGGTGTGTGTGTTCATGTATGCACACGCAGGGCAGGAGAGGTGGAGTCAGGGATAATACCGAAGGATAGAGGCAGCATTAACCAAGGTAACTAAGGAGCCCAGGAGATGGGACCTTGTTGGTTTGGGAAATATTGAGTCTGAGGTGCCAGCAGGATATCGATGGAGGCATGCTTGTCACATATGGAGGCTTACCCCTCCACATCTGCTGTCCATCCTCCCCTGCTCTGCCCTACGCTCCAGGGGTGCTGATCTGAAGGGCTACGTCCCTAGCCTCCCGTGCCCTCCAGTTTCTGATTGAGTTTTGTCAGTAGGGAGCCTAGCACAAAATAGGAAAGAGGGAAGACAGAGAGCCCTGGGTATTTATTTCTCTGATTTCCTTTCTAATGAGGTTATCTCGGGCTGGCCACCTTCCTGTTGTCTGAAGACAGCCTGCTCTCCACAACACTCTCTCCTTCTAGGTTCTGGTAACCTCTCCCTCTCCTCGTCCCTTTGGACTTAGGGCTGGTAAAAAGCCCAGTTTCCATTAGCCCCTTGTGGTTTCCCTATCTCCAAACCTTTGTAAATAGTCTCTTGGTTAAAAAACCCTCCCGAAATTATCTCCATTTGAATGTGCCATCTGTTTCCTGTTGACAGCCTGAGTGATGGACCATGTTGATCTGTCCATTGGGATTTCAGGCTAGAATTTGGAAGAGAGATTAGGGTTGGAGAGAGAGATTATTGAGGTCAATCTAAGCAGGAGGAATAAATGAGATCGCTGACTGAGAGGGAGTAGATGAGGAAAAGAGCATCAAAGCCAGAACCTTGGGTGACCTCCATCTACTTCAGTCAGTGAGAGAAGGAACACACCAGCTTTGAGATTGAAAGTAATAACAACTCTCTTTTCTTATGACCCTGATGCTCTTAACAACATCCTTCCAGGAAAATGTAGAAATGCAATAATCCTATTGACAGGGCAGTCATTTTAAAACATCTAAGGGGCGCCTGACAACTTGGACTTGGTTTGGAAACAGATTCTGAGTTCATTATGCATACCTATTTGTATAGGAATTTCACCTCAAATTTTTTAATTTTATATCTTAATGGGCAATACATTCACATAATTCAAAAATCAAAAAGTAAAAATAAAAAGGTATATGTTGAGAGTCTCTTTCCCATTCACCTTGTTTCTTGTCCCCTGCTTTCTCCAATATAACTTTTTTTCTCCTTTTTCTCCCCCAAACCCCCTCACCCAAGTGGATAGTTATATATTTTAGTTGTGAGTCCTTCTAGTTATGCTCCAATATAATTTTTTTTAGTTGCTTGTATATTCTCCCTATATTTCTTTATGTAAATACAAGTTAATATAACTATATATTCTTATTGTCCCTTTTTCTTACACAAAAGGTATTATACTATGTGTACTATACCTTATATTTTTCACTTAACAGTATATCCTAGAGTTCGGTCCATCTTCCTCTAGGGTGCTTCCTCATGTTTTTCATGACTGCACAGAATTCCACAAGTGGAGTTACCATTGTTTATTTACCCAGATGTAGAGGATCTTTGATGAGTGCTGCCTACAACCATGGTCCCTAACTATAGCTCTCAAACCTCTTCCCCTCCCTGGAAACATCCACTGTCCCATTATCACACTCTCCTCTTCAGGGCTTTGTCTCCCTCTCAGTAGAGAAAATTGAGGGCTTCAGAAGTTGCTTCCTCAGTTTCCTGTTATCAAATATAAAAACCCTCCTACATTTACGCTTATCCTCTTCTTCCCTTGGGCTGCAATACAGGAGACTTCTCACCTCCTGTTTAATGCCAATCTTTTCATCTCTGGTTAGGATCCCATCTCTTTTCAGCTTCTCAGGACCTTACACTGCCATTGACACTCGTTTCTCTCTTGTATATTAAACTTCTCCCTCGCAACTGGATCATATAAAAATACAACCCTCCCTCGACTCTATTCTCTCTCCAGCTACTGCCCTATCCTTTTCTTCTTCAGAGCCAAATTTCTTATGAGAGTTGTCCATAGTCAAAATTTCAAATTTTCCTGCTTGCTACTCACTCCTCAATCCATTTCAGCCCAATTCCACCCCCATCACCCACACAGGCTTTTCACACCAAGCTGCCAATGACGCTCAGATCATTGAACAAATGTAAGTTTCAATCTTAGTTGACTTCTCAGCAACATTTGACACTTTTTATGATTCTCTCCCTTTTGGAAATACTTGCTGTGATGACACTACACTCTCCTGGATTTCCTTTTACATCTCTGGCTACTTCTCCATATGCTGGGAATAATACTTAATCTGTAGTTAGATGTTCAAGCAATAGGGCTGAAAGTAGGGTGAACTGAGTTAGGCATTTGAACTCTCTCACTTAGGTGCAAAATTTAAGGGGGTGCTAAATAGCTTGGTAAACAAGATAAATAATAGTTCAATGCAATATTTAAAAAAATTCTATGCAAAAAATCCACATTGCGGAAGATAAACTAACACATGGACAAAGAGAACAGATTAGTGGTTACCGGGGAAGGGGGATGAGGGGGTGGGCATAAGGGGTCATGGGGTACATTTATGTCATGACTGACAAAGTACAACTGAAATTTCACAATATTATAAACTATTATGACCTCAATAAAACTTTTAAAAATCCACGTTAAACAAAAATATCAAAATTTTAGATGAAGACCAGTGCTATGCTGATTCAGATTGGAGCCTGAGGCAAAAGAAAATATGCATGGCTATATATATGTGTTTTTATGTATTTTGTAATGGTTAGTTTGTTCCCTGAACATTGAAGTAGTTGGAAAAAATATTGAAAAACTGAAAAGTAGATGTATTAGCACATTAAGTTGAAACATATTTCATTTATACCAAAAAGGAATTATGATTTTACCTCAAGTTAAGTGAAAATTATTTAAGATCATCACTTGATCAAGAGAAGTTTTAAAACATGGCAATTCTGTTGTCTTAATTGAAAAGAGGTAATCAAAGAAGTAGATTTAAAAAATATTATTGACCAGTTTGCTTCCATTAAAGCTGGGGGCATATTCTTCCGTTTACCTCAAATTCCAATATAGTGCATCATGGAATTGTCAAGTAATACCACAATTTATTCTACTTTTTTTAACCAAAGTTCAGACGTTTCCCAACTGTCCTAACAGCCTGGTGAGAAATTTAACCTCAGTCGTTTTTGGAGCTTCCCATGATAGAGCTGGGCAAAGATCTGGAAGCCATCATACCCTCAGGCACTGAGGAGAGCCCTCTGCATATTGGCCACTGATTCTTATTACCTCCAGAATATGCTCGCTCATGTCCACCTGGGGCCTTCAGGCCCAGTGGTTCGGCTGCGTCTAAGGTCTCTGAAAGGCCCTGGGAACTTTGCTAAG